>NW_016911771.1:0-678 GCF_001483705.2 Eufriesea mexicana | reverse complement strand
CGAATGTCAGTATACACCACAAAATTCGAGGTTACCCTACCCCAAACTAACAAACCATATCATCACCAAGTGTAACATAACCAAAACTAACGTGCCTAAACCGCCATCGCAGACCTCTCCAGAGGCATGCAGAGCCCGCGAGAGTGGTGTAGAACGCATAAATCCGGCGAATAGCATTGTATAGCGCAAAAGTCTTAGCTATCCTAACAAAACTTATCCTAACCTAACACAACCACATGGAACCTGACACAACCTGACGTACGTCCGCGACCATTTCTGGACTCCCGACAGCTGAGCAGGGTATAGCAGTGTAATGTAGAGCGCTGGAATCAACCGAATAGCTGGGTATAGCAAAAAAGGCGAAGCAATCCTAACCAAAACCAATCAAACTTAACGTATATCAAACTAACGCGCCGAGACCACACTTGCAGGCCATCCCACAGCCGAGCAGAATATACTGCAGCAGTGTAGAGCGCAGAAAGCGAACAAATAGCAGTGAATAGCACAAGAGACAAAGATATCCTAACCTAACCTGACAAAACCGAACATAACCGAACGTGGAATAACTGAAACTAACGAGACGAGACCTCTTTTACTGGCTTCCCAGAAGCCAACCAGAATACATTAGAGCACAGCAGAGTGGAGAAATTCACTGAATATCTGTGTTTAGCACAAAAG
>NW_016911770.1:0-305 GCF_001483705.2 Eufriesea mexicana | reverse complement strand
TGTCAATAAAAATGAATTTTCCAGCCAGATACTATAGCAATGCATTGGCTATAGCACGCTAATTGAACCTTTTCTCCTCACTTACGCAACAAAGTTAGCTTACCACGATATTAGTCGAAAATGTCAACTAAATTGAACTTTCCAGCCAGATACTATAGCACTGCGACGACATAGCACGTGAATTAAATCTTTCCTCCTTATACATGTAAGAAAGTTAGCTCACCACGGTGTTATTCGAAAAAGTCAAAAAATTTGAATTTTCCAAACACATTCTATATCAACGCAATGGCTATAGCACGCCAATT
>NW_016911769.1:9631-10016 GCF_001483705.2 Eufriesea mexicana | reverse complement strand
TGACATTACCTGACCTGATCTTACGTGACCTGAAATTACCCGACCTGACCTGACCTGTCCTGAATTTAACCGACCTTACCTGACCTGACCTGACCTGACTGACCTGACCTGACCTGACCTGTCCTGACCTGACCTGATAAGACCTGGCCTGATACGACCTGACCTGTCCTGACCTGACCTCATACCACCTGGCCTCGCACGTCCTGACCTGTCCTGACCTGAGCTGACCTGACCCGACCTGACCTGACCTTATCTGACATGACCTGACCTGATCTGACATGACCTGACCTGACTTCACCTGACCTTGCCAGACCTGGCCTGACCTGAACTGACCTGAACGTACATCATCTGTCCTGACCTGACCTGACATGACCTGAGCTGACCT
>NW_016911769.1:0-656 GCF_001483705.2 Eufriesea mexicana | reverse complement strand
CTGACCTGACCTGACCTGTCCTGACTTTAACCGACATTACCTGACCTGACCTGACCTGACTGACCCGACCTGACCTGGACTGACCTGACCTGACTTTACCAGACCTGACCTGGCCAGACCTGAACTGACATGAACTGACATCATCTGACCTGACCTGCCCTGACCTGACCTGACCTGACCTGACCTGACCTGACCTTACCTGACCTGACCTTACCTGACCTGGCCTGACCTGAAGTGACCTGAACTGATCTTAGCTGACCTGAACTCACCTGAGCTGAGGTTACCTGACCTGACCTGACCTGTCCTGACTTTAACCGACCTTACCTGCCCTCACGTGACCTGACTGACCTCACATGACCTGACCTGACACGACCATGCCTCGCCTGGCCTTACATGGCCCTACCAGACCAGACCTGACCTGTCCTGACATGACCTGACGTGACCTGACATGACATGACCTGACCTGACTTGACCTGACCTTGCCTGACCTGAACTAACCTGAACTGACATCATCAGGCCTGACCTGACCTTACCTGGCCTGACCTGACCTCACCAGACACGTCCGTGCCTGGCCTGACCTGACATGACCTGATATGACATGACCTGACCTGAAGTGAATTTACCTCAACAGACCTGACCTGACCTGACCTGATTTG
>NW_016911768.1:0-231 GCF_001483705.2 Eufriesea mexicana | reverse complement strand
TATAGGTTGCCAATATTATCTTTCCTCCTTGTTTATGCAAGAAAGTTAGCTCACCACGATACTAGTAGAAAATGCCAATAAAATTGAACTTTCCCTCCAGATTCTATAGCATTGAAATGGTTATAGCAGGCCAAAATGATCTTCCCTCCTTGCTTATACAAGGAAGTAAGCTCACCAGGGTATTAGTCGAAAATGTCAATAAAATTGAATTTTCCGGCCGGATTCTACAGC
>NW_016911767.1:0-517 GCF_001483705.2 Eufriesea mexicana | reverse complement strand
GACTATAGCATGCCAACAGAATCTTTCCCCTTGATATATGGAAGAAAGATGCCTCACTACGATATTAGCCGAAAATGTCAGTAAAATTGAATTTTCGAGCAAGATTCTACAGCATTGCAATGCCTATAGCAGCCCATTAGAATCTATTCTCCTTATATATGCGAGTTTATATATGCGAGAAAGTTAACTCACAACGATATTAGCCGAAACTGTCAATAAAATTGAATTTTCCAACCACATTCTATATCATGGCAATGTCTATAGCACGCTAATAGAATCTACCCTGCTTATTTAGGCAAGCAGAATAGCTCACCACATTATTAGCCGAAAATGTCAATAATATTGAATTTTCCATTCAGATTCTATGGCATTGCAGTGTCTATAGCACGCCAACAGAATCTTTCCTCATGTTTATGCAGGCAAGTTATCTCGCCAAGATATTAGCCGAAAATGCCAATAAAATTGAACTTTCCAGCCAGATTCTACAGCATTGCAGCGGTAATAGCTTGCCAATATA
>NW_016911766.1:0-269 GCF_001483705.2 Eufriesea mexicana | reverse complement strand
AAATAAGGAGGAAAGATTATTTTGGCAAGTTATAGCCATTGCAATGCTATAGAATCTGGCTGGAAAGTGCAATTTTATTGTCATTTTCGACTAATATCGTGGAGAGTTAACTTTCTTGCATGAATAAGGAGGAAAGATTCCATTGGCGAGCAATTGCCATTGCAGTGCTGCAGAATCTGGCTGGAAAGTTCAATTTTATTGTCATTTTCGAATAATACTGTGGTGAACTCGCTTCCTTGAATAAGTATGGAGGAAAGATCCTTTTGGCG
>NW_016911765.1:0-644 GCF_001483705.2 Eufriesea mexicana | reverse complement strand
CTCCTTGCCAGAGAATAAGTCTATTCAATATGTATAACCTGTTATAGCTTGGTGAATAGATCGCCTAACGCCTTCTATCCAGTGGCAAGTACAGCCATCTACTGGGCAGAAAATAGGTCTATTTAAAATCTGTGACATGCTATCGCTTGGTGAACAGACCGCCTAACGCCGTCAATCCAATGGCAAGTACAGCCACCTCCTTGCAAGAGAATAGGTCTACTAAAAACCTATAACCTGTTATAGCCCGGTGAATAGATTTCTATTGAAAATCTATAGCCTGTTGTAGCTCGGTGAATACATCGCATAACGCCTTCAATCCAATGTCAAGTACAGCCACCTGGTTGCCAGGGAATAGTTCTATTCAAAATCTATAACGTTCTATACCTTGGTGAAAAGATCGTCTAACGCCTTCAATCCAAAGGCTAGTACAGTCATCTACTTGCCAGAGAATAGGTCTATTCAAAATCCATAACCTGTTATAGCTTGGTGAGTAGATCGCTTAACGCCTTCAATCCAATGAAAAGCACAGCCATCTACTTGCCAGAGAATATGTCTGCTCAAAACCTATAATCCGTTATAGCTTGGTGAATAGGTCGCCTGACGCCTTCAACCAACGGCAAGTACAGCCATCTACCTGCCAGAGG
>NW_016911764.1:0-697 GCF_001483705.2 Eufriesea mexicana | reverse complement strand
TTGTTTGTATGTATGGATGTATGAATGTATGGCCGTACTTGCGTTATGGATGTACAGATGTATATATGCATGGATGTATGTATGTAAGGATATATGGATGTATGGAGGCATGGATGTATGGATGTGCGGGTGGACAAATGGATGGGTGAATGGACGGAAGAATGGATGTATGTATGGATGCTTGTATGGATGAATGTATGGATGCATGCATGGGCGTATGCATGGACGTATGGATGGATGTATGGATGCATTTACGGATGTATATATGGATGTATGTATGGATGAGTGTATGGGGTTTTTTATGGATGAGTGTATGGGGGTATGCATGGATGTATGGATGTACTTATGGATGGATGAGTGCATGGATGGATGGATTTATGGATGTATGGAAGTGTGGATGTATGAATGTATGTACGGAGGAAAGTAACGGTGTATGTGTGGATGTATGTATTGATGTCTGTATGGATGCATGTATGGATGGATCGATGGGTGGATGGATTTATGGATGTATGGATGTATGCATGTAATGATGTGTGAATGTACGAATGTACGCATGTACCAATGTATGGATGCAAGGATCTCTATATGTATGGATGAATGGATGGCTGGATGTGTGAGTGGATGTATGTATGGATGGATGGATGTATGGATGTATGTATGGTTGTATGGATAGATGGATGTAAGGACTTATGGATAT
>NW_016911763.1:0-1172 GCF_001483705.2 Eufriesea mexicana | reverse complement strand
CAGGTCAGGTCAGGTCAGGTCCGATGCTGTCAGTTCAGGTCAGTTCAGGTCAGGCCAGGCCAGGCCAGATCATAAATGGTCAGGTCAGGTCAGGTCAGGTCAGGTCAGATCAGGTCAGGTCAGGTCAGATCATTCAGGTAAGGTAAGTTCAGGCCAGGTTTGGCAAGGTCAGGTGAAGTCAGGTCAGGTCATGTCAGTACAGGTCAAGTCATGTCAGGCCAGGTCCGGTCTGGCAAGGTGAGGCCAGGCCAGGTCCGGTAGGGCCAGGTCAGGCCAGGAAAGGTCGGGTCAGGTCATCTCAGGTCAGGGCAGGTCAGGCCATGCGAGCTCAGGTCGTGTCAGGTCAGGCCAGGTCAGGGCAGGTCAGGTCAGTCAGGTCAGGTCAGGTCAGGTGACGTCGGTAAAAGTCAGGACAGGTCAGGTCAGGTCGGTTAATTTCAGGTCAGGTAAGGTTAGGTCAGGTAATGTCAGTTCAGGTCAGTTCACGTCAGGCCTGGTCAGGCAAGGTCAGGTCAGGTCAGATCCGTCCGGTCAGGTCAGGTCAGGTTGTCAGGTCAGGTCACGTCAGGCCAGGTCTCCTGTGGACAAGTCAGGTCAGGAGAGGACAGGTCAGGTCAGGTCACGTCAGGTCAGGTCATGTCACGTCAGGTCAGGCCAGGTCAGTTCATGTCAGGTCTTGTCAGGTCAGGTCATGTCTGGTAAGGTCAGGCCAGGCCAGATCATGCCTGGTCAGGTCAGGTCTGTTGAGGTCAGTTCACTTCAGATCAGGTCATGTCATATCAGGTCAGGTCAGGTCAGGTCAGGTCAGGCCAAGTCATGCCAGACGAGGCCAGGTCGTGTCAGGTCAGTTTAGGTCAGGTCATGTCTGGTAAGGTCAGGCCAGGCCTGATCATGCCTGGTCAGGTCAGGTCTCTTGAGGTCAGTTCACTTCAGATCAGGTCATGTCATATCAGGTCAGGTCAGGTCAGGTCAGGCCAAGCAAGGTCGGGTCTGGTGAGATCATGTCAGGTCGGGCCGGGTCAGGCCAGGTCAGGTCATGTCAGGTCATGTCAGGTCATGTCAGGTCAGGTCAGGTCAGGTCAGGCCATGTCTGGTCAGGTCAGGTCAGACCAGGCCAGTTCACTTCACATCACGTCATGTCATGTCAGATCAGGTAAGGTCAGGTCAGGTAA
>NW_016911762.1:0-266 GCF_001483705.2 Eufriesea mexicana | reverse complement strand
ATAGCTTGGTGAATAGATCGCCCAACGCCTTCAATCCAATGACAAGTAGAGCCATCTACTTGCTAGATAATATATCTGTTCAAAGTCTATACTCTGTTATAGCTTAGTGAGTATGTCGCCCCACGCCTTCAATCCAATTTCAAGTACAGCCATCTACTTGCCAGAATTGGTCTATTCAAAATCTATAACCTGTTATAGCATTGCGAATAGATGGCATAACCCCTTCAATCCAATGGCAAGTACAGCCATCTACGTGCCAGAGAATA
>NW_016911761.1:38721-45283 GCF_001483705.2 Eufriesea mexicana | reverse complement strand
GTAGAGCCATGTAGAGCGCATGCTTCCACCGAATAGACGTGTATACGACAAAAGTCAAAGATACCCTATCCTAACCTAACCTAACGTAACTTAACCCAACGCAACATATCTCAGACTAATGTGCCGAGACTAATACCGCTGGCCATCCCAGAGCCAAGCAGTACATACTAGAGCGCTGCAGAGCGCAGAAACGCACCGAATAGCGGTGTATAGCATAAAAGTTATAGCTACCCTATCCCAGCCGTACAAAGCGTAACATAACCAAACATTGTTTATCTCCACCTAACGTGCCGAGACCACTATTGGTGGCCTCCCCAGAGCCGAGCAGAACATACTAGAGAACAACAGAGCGCAGAAATGCACCGAAAAACTGTTTCTACCACGAAAGCCGAAGCTATCCATACCTAACCCAAACAAACTTACCCTCACCGAACGTGGCCCAACTCAACCTGACGCACCGAGACAAATATTACTGGCACCCACAGCGTTGAACAGAGAGTAGTAAAGCACAATGGAGCGTGGAAATACACCAATTAGCAATGTATACCGCAAAAGCCAAAGATACCCTAACCTAACCAAACATAGGGTTACTTAACCAAACGAGCCGAGACCTCTACTGCTGGCCTCCCCAGAGTCAAGCAGATCACATCAGAGCAGAGTCGTGGGGCGTATTCCTCCGTAAAGCAGTATGCAGCACAAGAGTCATAAGTACCCCATCCTAAACTATGAAATCGTAACACTACCGGACTTAACAAAACACAACCAAACGTGCCGCCGCCGCAATGGCTGCCCCCCCCCAAGATCCATGCAGAACATACTAGAGGAGAGTAAACCGCAGAAATTCATAGAAACGCAGTATACAGCAGAGAAGTCTGAGATACACGGACCTAACCCATACTAACATACCCAAACCTGACATAGAAAACTTAACATTTCGTGCCGCGGCTACTATTGCTAGCCTCCACGGTGCCAAGCAGATTACTGTGTAGCAGAGTAGAGGGCTGGAAACCACCGCATGGCAGTGTACGGAAAAAAGTCAAAGATATTCTTACCTAACCCAACCAAGCGTAACATAACCTTACGCAAACTGTCTCTGCCAAAATTGCCGCGGCCACTGTTTCTGGCCTCGGTAGAGCCAAGCAGATCATATTAGAGCGCAGCAGAGCGCAGAAGCCTCCGTATACCAGTGTATAGCGCAAAGCAAAATGCCATAATAGCCAAACGTAGCCTAACCTAGCGTAGCCGAACGTAACATATCTCATCCGTTCGTGCCACGCCCGATATTTCTGGTCTCCGCAGTGTCGAACAGAGTATAATAGAGCATCGAGGAGCGTAGAAGTCCGCCGAACAGCGGTGTATAGCGCAAAAGTCAGTGCTATCCTATCCTAATGCATCCAAATCTAGTATAACAAAACGCAACCTAACTTAACCTAATGCTCCGAGACCACTATTACTGGACACCACAGGGTCGAGCAGAGTATAGTAGAGCAATGTAGAGCGCAGAAATCCACTGAATTGCAGTGTATAGATGTAAAGCCAAAGCTACCCAAACCTAACACAAACAAATATTAACTAACCAAACGGAGAATAACTGAAAATAACGAGACGCGACTACCTTTGCTGGACTCCCCAGGTCATAGAATCCTGCGGTAGAGCGAAGTACAGCGCAGAATTCCGCCGAATAGCTGTGTAGACCGCGAAAGTAAAAGCTACCAAAGCCAAACACAAACAAACATAACCTAACCAAGCGTAGCATATCCCAAGCTAACATGACGGGACCACAATTGCTGGCCACCTCAGAGTCGAGCAGAGCAGAGTTGAGCAATGCAGAGCGTGGAAACCCACGGAATATCCGTGTACAGCACAAAAGTCGCAGTTATTCCGAAGAAAGGTAGCCTAGCCTAACCAAGCCATGCGTAGCATAACAAAACTTAACGTGCCCCGACAACAATAACTGTCACGCCAGAGACAAGCTGAATAGGGTGGAGCAAAGTAGCTCCCAGGTGTGTACGGCACAAAAGTCAAAGCTATCCAATCCTTACCTAATCAAACGTAGCATAAGCGGACGTAACGTAACACAGCCTCACGTGACACAACCGTTATTCCTGGGCTCACGGGTGCTAAGCAGAGTATAGCTGAACAATGTAGAACGCTGAAGTAGCCCGAGTAGCTGCCTATAGCAAAAAAAGTCTGGGATATCATAACCGAACATGGGTCATAATAGAGGAGAGTAGGGCGCAGAAATCTATATAATCGCTGTGTATAGCGGAAACGTCAAAGTTACCCTGTCCAAACCTGACCAAACCTAACATAAACAAACGTAGCATAAGTGAGCCTAACGTGAAGAGGGAAATTGCAGGCCTCCCCAGTGCCAAGCAGAGCATATTAGTGCACATTAGAGCGCAGAAATCAACTGTATAGCTGCGAATATCACAAAAATTAATGTAGCCTACCGTAACCTAGCCAAACGTCGTACATTCGAACGTAGGCTAACACAACCTAACATGACGTGAACACCATTGCTGGCCCCCACGGAGTTAAGCAGAATGTACTAGGACACAGTAGAGCGCAGGAATCCACCGCATTGCAGTGAAGAGCACAAGAGCCGTAGATACCCTAACATAACCTGACCTAATCTAACCTAGCCGAACGCAGCATAACACAACATGACGCGCCGCTACTACTGCTCGAGGCCACCCCGGAGCAAAGGAGGGGGCAGTAGAGAAAAGTAGGTCACAGTTATCCTCCGTACAGCAGTGTAAACCACGAAATTCGGTGCAGCGTATCATAACCTATCCAAACGTGACATGTCCAAGCGTAACATTGCTAAACCTAACTAGAAGAGACCACCATTGCTCGCCTCCACAGCGACAAGAGGAATGCGCCAGAGATGAGTATGGCGCAAAATCCACATCACTGTAGTGAATAGCACAAAAGCCGTAGACATCCTAGCATAACCTGACCTAACGTAAAATAACCAAACGCAGGGAGACTCAGCAGAGCGCGCCGCGACCACTGCATCCGGACTCCACTGAGCCAAGCAGAATACAGTAGATCACAGTCGATCACCGGAACCCGCCGTCTACAAGTGTATAGCACGAAGGTCGAAGACACCGTAACCAAACGTAACATAACATAACTTAGTTGAACGTAGCCTAACTCAATATAACTTGCCGCGACTATTGCTGTCCTCGCCAGTGCCAAGCAGAATAGAGTAGAACACAGTCCAATGCAGAAATCCTCCGAACAGCACTGTATAGCACGAAAGTGAAATGTAACCTGACCGAGCTTGACACAACCTCACCGAAACGAAAGTAAAAAAATCTCAAGCTAGCGTGCAGAGAATAATATTGCTGGCCTCCATAATCCCAAGCAGAAAATATTAGAATACTGTAGAGCGCAGAAATCCGCGGACAGGTGAGTATAGCGCAAAAGAGTAAACCATCATATCCTAACCTCCCAAACGTAACATGACCGAACCTAGCACATCTCAACCTAACGTGCGGAGATCAATACTGCTGGCACCCAGAGTCAAGCAGAAAGTACTAGAGCACAGCAGAGCGCAGAGATCCTCCGTGTAGCAGTGTAGAGCTCAAAAGCCAGAGATATACCAACCTAACCTGACCTAACCTAACGAACCCAAGCATAGTCTAACTCAACATAAAGTGCCGCGACCGCTATTAATGTCCTTCGTAGAACCAAGCGCAGCACATTAGGGCACATTAGGCCGCAGGCATCTACCGAATAGCAGTGTACAGCGTAATATACAAAGTAGCCTTCCCTAACGTAGCAAAAAGTAACACAACAGCATGGTGTCTTGCACAACCAGGAAAGCAGTACTGATCAGAGGGCAGTACAACGAAGAACTCCACCACGTTGCAGTGAATAGCAAAAAAGCCGTACTTACGCTAGCGTAACATGTCCTAGCTTCACCTAGCCGAACGTAGCATATCTCAACATAAGGTGCAGCGACCACTGCTCCTGGCCTCCACAAAGACAAGCAGAATGTGGTAGAGCACAGTAGATCACAGAAATACACCGAATAACAGTGAATAGCACGAAAGTCAAATCTACCCTAACCAAACTTAACCAAACCTGACCTAACAAAACGTAACCTGACTAAAACGTACGTGCCGCTACCGATATTGCTGGCCTCCCCAGAGTGAAGCAGATCATATTAGACCACCGTAGAGCGCAGAGATCAACCAAATAGGAGTGTACGGCGCAAAGGACAGAGCAACCCGCCGCCGCAACCTAACCAACTGTAACAGAACCAAAAGTAACGGAATTCAACCTAACGAGCCGCGACCGCTATTGCTGACCTCCCCAGAGACAAGCAGAGCATATGAGTGCAATGTAAGTGTAGAAATCCTCCGAACAGGTGTGTATAGCGCAAAAGTGAAAGTTATCCTCTCCTAACCTAACCAATCGCAACATAAGCAGTTGTAACGTAACACAAACTGTCGTGCCACGAAAGCCGTTGCTGGCGTCACGAATGCGGTGCAGGGTATAGCAGAGCAATGCAGGACGCTGGAATCGTCCGAATGGCAGTGTATAGCAGAAAAGTCAAAGCTATCCTATCCTAACCTAACCAAACGTCACATATCCACACGCAATCTAACTCAAACTAGCGTGCGGAGACCACTATTCTGGGTCTCCCCAGGGACGAGCAGAATGCTGTAGAGGACAGCGGACCGCAGCAATCCACCTCATTGGAGCGTAAAGCAGAGAAGTAGAAGATATCCCAACCAAAGGTGGCCTAACCTAACACAACCAAACGTAACCAATCCCAATCTAACGTGCCTATCCCTCTACTGCTGGCCTCCACGATGCCAAGCAGGGCATATTAGAGGAGAATAGAGCGCCGAGGTACATAGAAAGCCAATGCATAGCACGAATGTCAAAGATGCCCCATCCTAACCCAAACAAAGCTAAACTGATCACACGTAACATAACACATACTAGCGCGACGCGGCCACCACACCAAGCATTCCCAGAACAACGCTGGTGTATTTGATCGCAGCAGAGTGCAGAAGTCTAACGAGTAGCAGTGTATAGCGCAAAAGTCAGAGCTACACGTTCCTAGCCTAACCAAGCGCAACCTAATCGAGCGCAGCCTATCTGAACCTAACATGCCGAGACCACTATTACTGTCCTCCACAGCGCCATTCAGAGCTTACAAGAGAAGAGTAGAGCGCAGAAATTCACCGAATAGCAGTGTACAGCAGAAAAGTTGGAGCCATCCAAACACTACCATGGCTACCATAACCTAACCAAACGTATCCTATCTCAACCTAGCGCGCCGACACAACTATTGCCGGCATCCCCGTTGCCAAGCAGGCATATTAGAGGAGAATAGAGCTCTGAGGTCCATAAGATGGCAATGCATAGCACGAAAGTCAAGGATATCCCAACCGAACCCAAACACACATAGCCAAACCAAACGTAACCTATCTGAACCTATCGCGCCGAGGCCACAATTTCTGGAATTCCCAGAGCAAAGAAGGGAACAGTAGATCACAATACAGCACAGAAGTCCATAGGACATCCGTGTAGAGCACGTATGTCAAAGCTATCCTAACCGAAACCAACCAAACCTAACCAATCCAAACGTAACCTAACCAAAGCTAACGCGTCGCGACAAGTATTGCTGGCCTCCACATAGCCGAGCAGAACATGCTAGAGCACAGTAGAGCGAAGAAATCCACAGAATAGCAGCGTACACCGCGAAAGTCATATCTGTCCGAACCTAACCAAGACGAACGTAGGGCAACCAAACGTAACCTATGTCGACCTAACGGGCCGAGACCAATACTGCTGGCATCCCCATAGTCAAACCGAATACACAAGAGCACAGTAGAGCGCAGAAATTCAACGTATAACAGTGTATACCACAAAAGCTAAAGCTATCCAAACCTACCACAAAGAAACGTAACCTAACCGAACGTAGCCTAACTACAGCTGACGTGCCACGACCACCTCTGCTGGCCTCTCCAGAGACAAGCAGATGCTAATAAGGTAATGTAGATCGCAGATATAGGCCGAGTAGCAGTATAAAGCACAGAAGTCAAAGTAAACCTAACCAAACTTTACCTAACATAACCTAACGAAACCTGACCAATCACAACCAAACGTGCCATGGCCGCTATTGCTGGCATCCACAGATTCAAGCAGACGCCAGTAGCGCAATTCAGTGCACCGATATCTGCCGAGTAGTAGTGTACAGCACAAGAGACAAGACTACCCTAACCACACATATCCTAACCTAGACAAGCCGACCGTAACCTGACACAACCCAGCGTGCCGTGGCCACACTTGCTGGCCACACCAGAACCAAGCAGAATATACCAGAGCTCAGTAGAGCGCGCAAATCCACCCAATACGAGTGTATAGCAAAGAAGACAAAGTAATCCTATCCTATCCTTACCAAACCCAACATAAGCAGACGTAACGTTATCCAAACCTAAGTGCCACGACCGCTACTGCTGGCCTTACGAGAGCCAAGCAGAGTATAGCAGAGCAATGTAGAACGCTGAGATCGTCCGAATGGCAGTGTACAGCA
>NW_016911761.1:0-38071 GCF_001483705.2 Eufriesea mexicana | reverse complement strand
AGTGGACCGCAGCAATCCACCGCATTGGAGCGTAAAGCAGAGAAGTAGAAGATATCCCAACCAAACGTGGCCTAACCTAACACAACCAAACGTAACCAATCCCAATCTAACGTGCCTATCCCTCTATTGCTGGCCTCCCCGATGCCAAGCAGGGCATATTAGAGGAGAATAGAGCGCTGAGGTCCATAGAAAGCCAATGCATAGCACGAATGTCAAAGATGCCCCATCCTAACCCAAACAAAGCTAAACTGATCACACGTAACATAACACATACTAGCGCGACGCGGCCACCACACCAAGCATTCCCAGAACAACGCTGGTGTATTTGATCGCAGCAGAGTGCAGAAGTCTAACGAGTAGCAGTGTATAGCGCAAAAGTCAGAGCTACACGTTCCTAGCCTAACCAAGCGCAACCTAATCGAGCGCAGCCTATCTGAACCTAACATGCCGAGACCACTATTACTGTCCTCCACAGCGCCATTCAGAGCTTACAAGAGAAGAGTAGAGCGCAGAAATTCACCGAATAGCAGTGTACAGCAGAAAAGTTGGAGCCATCCAAACACTACCATGGCTACCATAACCTAACCAAACGTATCCTATCTCAACCTAGCGCGCCGACACAACTATTGCCGGCATCCCCGTTGCCAAGCAGGCATATTAGAGGAGAATAGAGCTCTGAGGTCCATAAGATGGCAATGCATAGCACGAAAGTCAAGGATATCCCAACCGAACCCAAACACACATAGCCAAACCAAACGTAACCTATCTGAACCTATCGCGCCGAGGCCACAATTTCTGGAATTCCCAGAGCAAAGAAGGGAACAGTAGATCACAATACAGCACTGAAGTCCATAGGACATCCGTGTAGAGCACGTATGTCAAAGCTATCCTAACCGAAACCAACCAAACCTAACCAATCCAAACGTAACCTAACCAAAGCTAACGCGTCGCGACAAGTATTGCTGGCCTCCACATAGCCGAGCAGAACATGCTAGAGCACAGTAGAGCGAAGAAATCCACAGAATAGCAGCGTACACCGCGAAAGTCATATCTGTCCGAACCTAACCAAGACGAACGTAGGGCAACCAAACGTAACCTATGTCGACCTAACGGGCCGAGACCAATACTGCTGGCATCCCCATAGTCAAACCGAATACACTAGAGCACAGTAGAGCGCAGAAATTCAACGTATAACAGTGTATACCACAAAAGCTAAAGCTATCCAAACCTACCACAAAGAAACGTAACCTAACCGAACGTAGCCTAACTACAGCTGACGTGCCACGACCACCTCTGCTGGCCTCTCCAGAGACAAGCAGATGCTAATAAGGTAATGTAGATCGCAGATATAGGCCGAGTAGCAGTATAAAGCACAGAAGTCAAAGTAAACCTAACCAAACTTTACCTAACATAACCTAACGAAACCTGACCAATCACAACCAAACGTGCCATGGCCGCTATTGCTGGCATCCACAGATTCAAGCAGACGCCAGTAGCGCAATTCAGTGCACCGATATCTGCCGAGTAGTAGTGTACAGCACAAGAGACAAGACTACCCTAACCACACATATCCTAACCTAGACAAGCCGACCGTAACCTGACACAACCCAGCGTGCCGTGGCCACACTTGCTGGCCACACCAGAACCAAGCAGAATATACCAGAGCTCAGTAGAGCGCGCAAATCCACCCAATACGAGTGTATAGCAAAGAAGACAAAGTAATCCTATCCTATCCTTACCAAACCCAACATAAGCAGACGTAACGTTATCCAAACCTAAGTGCCACGACCGCTACTACTGGCCTTACGAGAGCCAAGCAGAGTATAGCAGAGCAATGTAGAACGCTGAGATCGTCCGAATGGCAGTGTACAGCATAAAAGTCAAAGCTGTCTCAGCCAAACTTCACCAAACGTAACATAACAAAGCGTAACATAACTCAGCCTAACGTGCCGCGAGCATTATCCCTGTTGTCCACGGAGACAAGCAGAACATATTAGTGGAGAGAAGGGCGCAGAAATCCATAGGATAGCAGTGTGCAGCAGAAAAGTAAAAAATATCCAAACCAAACCTAAACTAACATAACCTAGCCTATCGTAGGCAAACTCAACGTAACCTGTCCTGACCAATATCTCTGGCCTGCCCAGGGTCTAGCAGATTGGGGTAGAGCACAGTGGAGAGCAGGAAACAATCGAATAACTGTGTTTAGCACGCAAGTCGAAGCTACCCAAACCAATCTTAACCTAACCTAACCTAACGTAACCAAACGTAACATAAATCAACCTAACGTGCCACGACCACTATTGCTCGCATCCACCCAGTCGAGCGGAGTATAGTAGGGCAATGTAGAGCGCAGAAATTCACAGAATAGCAGTGTACAGCACAAAGGTCAAAGCTACCCTAGCATGACATATACAAATACAATATAACCAAACGCAACCTAGCCTGACCCAACGTGCAGAGACCAATATCTCTGGCGGCGACAGAGCCAATCAATGTACAAGAGCACAATGGAGCGCATAGAGCTACCAAGTAGCAGTTTATAGCTCAAAAGTCAAAGATATACCAACCTAACTTTACTTAACCTAACCTAACCAAACTTAAAATAACTAATCCTAACGAGCCGAGACCTATATTGCTGGCCTACACAGTGTCAAGCGGAACATATTAGAGCTCACTAAAATTCCTAACGAGCCGAGACCTATATTGCTGGCCTACACAGTGCCAAGCGGAACATATTAGAGCTCACTAAATCGCCGAAACCCACCAGAGAGCAGTGTTTAGCACAGAAGTCAAAGCCATCCTTTCCTAACCTAACAAACCGTTACATGGACAAACGTAACATCACACAAAACAACGTCCCGCGGCCACTATTGCTGACATCCGCAGATTCGGGCAGAGTATAGTAAAGCAATGTAGAGCTCAGTATTCCACCGCATAGCAGTGGACAGCACGAAAGACAAAGCTATCCAAACCCAACCCAAACTAACGTTATCTAAGCAAACGCAGCCTAACTGAACCTAACTTGCCGCCACCACAAAATTCTGCCCCCCGAAGAGCCAAGCAGAACATATTAGAGGAAAGTGGGGCTCAGAAATCCATATGATCGCAGTGTACAACAGAAAACTCGATGATACCCAAACCTAACTTGTCCTAACCTAACCTAACCAAACGTAGAATATCTAACGTTATCGAGCCGATACCCCTACTGCTGGCTTACCCAGTGCCAAGATTACACATTAGAGACCAGTAAATCGCAGCGGTCCACCGAAAGCAGTGTATAACACAAAAGTCAAAGCTATTTTAACCAAACGTAGCCTAACCTAGCCTAACCGAACGTGACCACACTCACCCTATCTGGTCGGGTCATGTTACTTTTGGTTGTGCTACGATTGGTTATGTGAGGCCAGGGTAGCTCTGACGTTTTTGCTGTGCACTGCAATTCGGTGGAATTCTGCGCCCCACTGTGAAATAGTTTTCCCTGCTTTGCTCTGGCTATTCTAGAAATAGTGGCCGCGGCGCGTTAGAATGAGGTAGGTTACGTTTGGTTCGGTTACGTTTGTTTGGGTTAGGTTGAGATACCGTTAACTTTCGTGATATGCAATGACATCCTATGGACGTCAGCGCTCCGTTCTCCTCTAAAATGCCCTGCTTGGCACAGTGGAGGCCATCAATCGTTGCCTCGGCACGTTAGGACGAGGTGGGTTACGTTTGGTTAGGTTGTTAGCTTTGGTAAGGTTTGGATGGCTTCGACATTTCTTCTGGACAGTGCGATTCAAGGGATTTCTGTGCGCGGCACGCCTCTATTATACTCTGATTGACTCTGTGGAGGCCAGCAATAATGGTCGCGGCTTGTTAGGTTTAGTTAGATTACGTTTGTCTATGTTAGGTAACATTGGGTTAGTTTGGGATAGCTCTGACATATGTGCTCAACACTGATATTATATGGACACTTGTGCTTCACATCATGTTCTGCTTGTCTCTGGGGAAGCCAGCCATAGTGTTCGCGGCACGCTAGGTTTAGTTATTCAACGATTGGTTAGGTGAGGTTAGGTCTGCTTTGGTCAGGATATCTTCGACCTTTGTGCTGTACATCGAAGTTTGGTGGCTTTGTACGCTCTACTGTGTTCTGCTATACTCTGCTCGTCTCTCCGGAGGCCAGCAATTGTGGTCATGGGACGATAGGCTGTGTTTGGCTCCGTTCGGTAATGTTACGATGTGTCACGTTAGGATATGGTAGCTTTGACTATTGTGCTATACACCGCTATTCGAGTAATTTCTACGCCCTGCATTGCTCAGCTGTACTCTGCTCGACCATGGGGAGGACAGTAATAGCTGCCTCTGCACGATAGGTTGAGTTAGGCTACGTTTGGTGAGAACGTTAGCTTAGGTTATGTATGGATTGCTTTGACTTTTGCGTTATAGGCTGCCATTTGTTGGATCTCTGCACTCAGCAGTGCTCTAATGTTTTCAGCTTGGCTCTGGGAAGGCCAGCAATAGTGGTCTCAGCGCGTTATGTTCAGTTACGTTACGTTCGGTTGTGTTACCATTGGTTAAGTTAGGAGAAGATTTTTTGACTTTAGTGCTACAGTCCGCTATTAGGTGGATTTCTGCGCCCTATATTGCTCTAATATCTTCAGCCTCGCTCCTGCATGGCCAGCACCAGTGGTCTGGTCACGTTACGTTGAGTCAGGTTACGTTCGGTTTGGTAGCGTTAGGAAAAGTTGGGTTAGGGTAGCTTTAACTTTTGTGCTGTACACAGGTGTTCGGTGAACTTCTGGGCTCTACTGTACTCTAGTATGTATTGCTCGTCTCTGGGGAGTGCAGTAATAGGTGTCTGGGCGCGTTAGGTTGAGCTAGGCTATGTTTGACTATGTTCTGTTGCTTTGGGTTGTGCTTGGGTACCTTTGACTATTTTGATATACACTGCGGTTCTATGGTTTCCTGCATTCCACTCTTCACTAATGCTTTCTGCCTGGCTCCGTGGAGGACAGCAATAGTGGTCTCGGCACGTTATGTTGAGATAAGTTACGTTTGGTTGTGTTACCAATGGTTAAGTTAGGAGAAGGTTGCTTTGACTTGAATGCTATAGTCTGCTAGTAGGTGGATTTCTGCGCCCTGCAGTGCCCTAATGTTTTCAGATTGGCCCTGCGAATGACGGCAATAGTGATCTCGGCAGGTTAGGTTGAGTTATTCTATGTTTGGTTATGTTCTGTTGGCTTGGGTTAGGTTTTGAGTAGCTTCAACTTTTCTGGTGCACACAGAGGTTCTATGGATTTCTGCGTTCTACTCTTCACTCGTTCGCTTCGCTTTGCTCTGGGGAGGTCAGCAATAGTGGTCGCGGATCGTATGGTAGTGTTAGGTTGCATTTGGTTATGTTACGATTGATAAGGTTTGGAGAGGACAGCTTTGACTTTAGCGCTGTAGCCTGCTCTCAGGCGTATTTCTGCGCGCGACAGTGCTCTAATACTTTCAGCCTGGCTCTGGCAAGGCCTGCAACATAGGCCTCGGCAAGTTATGCGGAGTTAGGTTGCGTTCGGTTAGATTTGGTTTGGCTAAGTTCGGTTAGGATAGCATTAACTTTTGAGATGTACACAGCTATTAGGTGGACTTCTGTGCTGTACTGTGCTCTAGTGTGTTCCGCTGTGCCCTGGGGAGGCCGGCAATGCAGGCTTCAGTACGAAAGTTTGAGTTAGGTTTCGCGGGGCATTGCCAGGTTTCCGATATACTTGGTTAGATTAGCTTTGACTTTTGTGCTGTACACTGCTATTCGGTCGATACCTGTGCAATTCATTGCTCTACTAGCATCTACTTGTTTCTGGGGAGGCCAGTAATGGCGGTCGTGGCAGGTTTATGTGGGTTATGTTACGTTTGGATATGCTTGACTTGTTTCAGCTTGGATAGGGTTGCTTCGACTTTTGTGCTATATACTGCTATTCGGTCGACATATGCGCCCTGCGATGCTGTACTAGCATCTGCTTTTCTGTTGTGTTGTGTAATGTTACCCTTGCTTAGTATATGTTAGGCTACGTATGGTAAGGATGGTTCCGACTTCTGTGCTATACACTGCTATTCGGTGAATCTCTGGGCATTACAGTGCTCTAGTACATTCTGCTGGGCCGTGGAGAGGCCAGGAGACTTGGTCTCGGCACATTAGTTTGAGCTATGTTGCGTTTGGTTATGTTACGTGTGTGTAGGCTAGGACGGTGTAGCTAAGACTTCTGTGGTATACTCCGAGTTTCGGTGGATTCCTGCGCTCTATATTGCTCTACTATGCTCTGCGCCGCTCACGGGATGCCAGCAATTCTGGTCGCGGCACGTTAGGCTTTGTCAGATTACGTTTGGCTTGATTAGGATACGTTGGGGTAGGTAAGGGTAGCTTCGCCTTTTGTGCTACGCAATGCTATTCTATGGACTTCTGCGCTCTTCTATGCGCTATCGCACTACGCTTGTCTCTATGGACGACAGGAATAGTGCTCTCGGCACGTTGGGTTGAGTTATGTTGCGTCTGGCTTGGTTAGCTTTGGCTAGGCTTGGTTGGAATACCTTTGACTTTTGTGCCTTGCACATCAGTGCGGCACACATCATCGCTCTCTTGTCCTCTAGTGTGTTCTTATTTGCTCTGGGGTTCAGCAATAGTGGTCTCGGCAATTTAGGTTGTGTTAGGCTGCGTTTGGATGCGTTGCGTTTGGTTAGGTTAGGAGATTGTAGCTTTGACTTTTCTGCTTTACACTGCTATTGGGTGGATTTCTGCACTCTACTGTGATCTAATATTCCCAGCTTTGACCTGGGAATGCTTGAATTAGTGGCCGCGGAACGTTAGGTTGGGACAGGTTACATTTGGTTAGGTTAGGTTCGTTTGCGTTTGGATAGGATATCTTTGACTTTCGTGCCATACACTGCCATTCTATGGAACCTTGCTGTCCGGTCCCTTCTAATATGCACGGCATGGCTGTGGGGAGGACAGAAGTTGTGTGCTTGGAACGTTAGTTTGGGATATGTTACGTCTTAAATGGATAGGTTTGGTCTGATTAGGTTACCATATGTCCTACTTTTTTGCTGTACACTACTATTCTGGAGCTTGCATCGTTCCACAATGCTCTCCTATGCTCTGCTTAGCTCTCCTGAGGCCAGCAATAGGTTTCGCGGCACGTCAGGTTGAGGTACGCTACGTCTGCTTATGTTACGTTTGGTTGTGTTAGGACAGTGTAGCTTTGACTTTCGTGCTACACACTGCTATTCGGTAGATTTTTGCGCTGTACTGTGATCTAACATTCCCTGATATCGTCTGGGAGTTCTCCTAATAGTGGCTGCGGCGCGTTAGGGTGGGTTATATTGCGCTTGGTTGGTCAGGTTTCTTTGAGTTAAGTTAGGATATCTTCGACTTTCGTGTCATACACTACCACTATATGCACCTCTGAGTTCTACTCCCCTGTAATGTGCCCTGCTTGGCGGTGACGAGGGCAGTTATTGTAGGCTAGTCACGTTAGGTTGGGACTGGTTACGTTTCATTCGGTTAGGTTAAGCCTTTGGTAAGGTTAGGATAAGATAGTTTCCACTTTTGTGCTATAAACTGCTATTCGGTGCATTCCTGAGTTATGCAGTTCTCTAATATGCTTTGCTCGGCACTGCGGAAGCCAGCAATAGAGGTCGCGTCTCGATAAGTTTATCTACTCTACGTTCGTTTAGGCTAGGTTGGGTCAGGTTAGGTAACGTTATCATTGACTTTTGCGTCATACACTGCAATTTGGCGGCTTCCTGCGCACTACTGCTCTCTAGTATACTCTGCTTGGCGCTAGGGAGGCCAGTAACAGTGGTCTCGTCCCGTTAGTTTGAGTTAGGTTACGTTTCTCTACGCTATGTTTATATGTGTCAGGTTTGGATAGATTTGACTTCCGCGGTATACGCTGACATTCGGCGGTTTTCTACAGTCAGCTTTGCCGTTTTTTGTTCTGCTTGGCACCAGGAAGCCAGTAATTGCGGTGTCGGCAGGATAGGCTGATATAGTATACGCTTGGTTAGATTATGTTAGCTCTGGTTACGTCTGTATAGCTCCGACTGCTCTGCTAGAACACGCGTTTCTATGGATTTCTAGGCTCTACCCTAATCTATTATGCCCTGCGTGGCTCTGTCGGGGCCAGCAATACTGGTGCGCCGCAGGTTAACTTGGGTTTGGTTACGGTTGGTTAGGTTAGGATGGCTTTGACATGAGCGCTCAACACTGATATCTTATGGACTTCTGTGCTCTTCTGTGCTCTTTCATATTCTGCTTGGCGCTGTGGAGCCCTGCCGTAGGTGTCTTGGCTCGATAGGTTTAGTTTTTCTACGTTTGGTTAGGTTAGGTTTGGCCATGTTAGGTTTCGATATCTTTGACTTTCCTGCTACACTCTGCGATTCTATCGATTTCTGCGCCCCTCTCTCCTCTTATATGTTCTGCTAGTCTCTGAGGGGCCAGCAATAGCGGTCTCTTCACGTTAGGTTGGACTATGTTACATTTGGCTTGGCTAGGTTAGGTATGGTCTGGTTAGGGTAGCTTCCACTTTTGTGCTGTACACTGCTACACGGTCGATAACTGCGGTCTGCATTGCTCTACAAGCCTCTACTTGTCTCCGATGAGGCCAGCATCGGCGGCCGTGACATGTTAGGCTGAGTTAAGTTGCGTTCGGTTATGTTGCGTCTTGTTGTGATAAGATAGGGTAGCTTAGACATATTTGCTGTAGTCTGCTCATCGGTGGATTTCTGCGCCCTACTGTGCTCTAATATGCTCTGCCCATCTCTTGGGAGGCCAGAAATGGTGGTCTCGGCGCGTTCGCTGAGTTAGACTACGTTTCATTGGGTTACGTTGGTCCGGGTAAGGTTTGGACAGATTCTTCTTTCGCGGTACACATTTCTGTCAGGTGGATCCCTGCGCTCAGCTGCGCTCTACTATAATCAACTCGTATCCGTGGTTGCCAGTAACGGTGGTCGTGGCGCGATACGTTAAGTTAAGTTACGTTCGGTTATGTTAGATTTGAATAGTGTAGGAGAAAGTTGCATTGACTTTAGTGATTCACACTGCCATCCGGTGCGTTTCTGCGCTCTATATTGCTCTACCATAGTCTGCTCGTCTATGGGGTTGCCATTTATAGTGGTCACGGGGCGCTAGGTTGCGTTAGGCTACGTTTGCTTTGACTACGTTAGCCTGGGTTAGCTTTGGATAGCTTTGACATACGTGGTATATACTTTTCTTCGGTGGATTTCTGCGCTCCACTGTGCCCTGATACATTCTGCTTTGCCCTCGGGTTCCATCAATAGCGGTCGCGTCAAGATACCTTGTGTTATGCTTCGCTTGGTCAGTTTATGCTTGTCCAGGCTAAGTTTGTGTAGCTGCGACTTTTCTGCTATACACAGCGGTCCCACGGATTTCTGCGTTCTACGCCCTCTAATATTTACTGCTTTGCTTTGAGGAGGACAGCAGAGCGGTCGCGTCACGCTAAGTTGAGTTATGCTACGTTTGGTTGCGTTACGTTTGGCAAGGTTCGGACATGTTTTCTTTGTCTTTTGCGCTATGCATTCCTATTTGGTGGCCTGCAGCGCTCTACTGTCATCTACTCTACTATGCTCGACTTTGGGGAGGCCAGCAGTTAAGGTAGTGGCACGATAAATATCTTCATGTTACGTTCGGCTGTGTTACGTTTGGCTATGCTAGGATGGGATAGCTCCGACTATTGTGCTTTGCACAGCGATTCTATGGATTTCTGCGCCCAACTTTCCTCTTATATGTTCAGCTTGCCTCTAGCGAGGCCAGCCATGGCTGTCGCGGCACGGTAGGATGAGTCACGTCACGGTTGGTTACGTTTCACTTGGTGAGGTAAGGAGGGATAGCTTTGGCTTTTGAGATATACTCCAATACTCGATGGGTTTCTACGCCATAAATTGCTCTAAAATTCTCTGCGCGTCTCTGGGGATGCCAGTAATAGCGTCTCGGCGCGTTAGGTTGAGTTATGCTACATTTGATTATGTTATGTTGGTCTCGGTTAGGTATGGATGTCTTCGCCTTTCGCGGTATAAACTGTTGTTCGATGAATATCTGCGCTTCGTTGTGCCATGGTATGTTCTGCTTGGCTCTGGGGAGGCCAGAAATAGAGCTCTCGACTCGTTAGGTTTATTTATTGTACGTTCGGTTAGGTTAAGCTAGTTTGGTTTAGGTTTTGATAGTCTTGCCTTTCGTGGTACAAACTGTTGTACGGAGGATTTCTTCGCTCCAATGTGCCCTAGTACATTCTGCTGGCCTCTGGAGGACCAACAATAGCGGTCTCGGCCCGTTAGTTTGTGTTAAGATACGTTTGGTTAGGATATGCTGGCTTGTGTTATGTTTGGATAGCTTTGCCCTTCGTGTTATACACTGCCACTCGGTGAAATTCTGCGCCTTTCCGTACGCCACTATACTATGTCCGAATCTGGGTAGGCCAGCGATAGTGGTCGCGGTACGTCATTTTAAGTTATGTCACGTTTGGCTATGTCGCGATTTGTTAGGCCAGGAAGGATGGCTTTGACTTTTTTGGTATACACTGATATCCGGTGTATTACTTCACTGCACATAGATCAACTATACTATGCTCGCTTGCAGGGAAATTTGAAATAGCGGTCGAGGCACAATATTTGTGCAATGTAGATGGATGAAATCCAACGAGCAGCAGTGTATAATATGAAAGTCAAAGCTACCCTATCCTAACCAGGCCAAACGTAACGTGACCTAACGTAACCTAGTTAAACATAACGTGCCGAGACCACTATTGCTGCCCCAACCAGAGACAAACAGAGCATACTAAAGTACAGTAGACTGCGGACATCCACTGAATTGCAGTGCATAGCTCAAAGTTAATAGCTAACCAGGCCAAACTTAACCTGACCTTACCCAACCGAATTTAACTTGACATAACGTGTCGTGCCGCGACCACAGTTGCTGGCATCCCCAGAGCCAAGCAGGGCATGTTAGTGGAGCGTAGAGCGCAGAAGTCCATAGAACGACAACGTTTGGATGAAAGGTCGAGGCTATCCTGTCATAACCAGGACTAACCTAACCCATCGAAGCGTAACATATCTGAAACAAACATCCCGAGGCCACTATTGCTAACCTCCCCAGAGCCACGATGAATATAATAGAACGTAGCAGAGCGCAGTAATCCACCGCACTGCAGTGTACTGCACAAATGTCAAAGAATTTCTAACCTAACCAGTCCAAACCTAACCTAAGCGAACGGAGGCTAACTAAGCATAGCGTGTGATGACAACTATTACTGACCCTCACAGAGACAAGCAGAGAATGTTAGTGCACAGTATAGCTCAGAAATCCAACGAATAGCTGTGCATAGCGCAAAAGTTAAAATTGCCCCTTCATGAGTTAACCGAACGTAACATAACTAAACGTAACGTGCCGAAACTACCACTGCTGTCCCCCTCAAAGCCAAGCAGGGCATATTAGGGTGCAGTGGAGCGCAGAAATCCGCCGCACAGCTGTGCATAGACAAAAGTCAAGGCTATCCCATCCTAACCTAACCAAACCTTACATAACCAGACGTAACATAGCACAACCAGACGTGGTGCGACTGCTACTCCTGGCGTCACCGGAGACAAGCGGTGCGTGATAGCGCACAATACGGCGCAGGAGTCCACAGAATTGCAGTGCACAGCACAAAACTCATAAATACCCCAGCCTAACCCAACATAACCTAGCACTACCAAACTTAAACAAGCTCAACATATAGTGCCACCACCACTATTGCTGGCCTGCACAGAGCCAAGCAAAACATATTATAGGGGAGTAGGGAGCAGAAATCCACCGGATCTCAGTGTGCAGCAGAAGAATCATATATATACAAACCTAACCCAAACTAACATAATCTAACCTATCTAAGACAAGCACATAGTAGCGCGCAAAGACCACAATTGCTAGCACCCCAGGGCCCAGCATATTTGGGTAGAGCAAAATGGAGTGCAGGAATCCACCGAATACTTGTGTACAGAACAAAAGTCGATGCCACCCTAACCAACGCAAGCGTAACCTAACCAAACCTAACGTAACGTAACCCAGGCTAACGTGCCGCGGCCACTATTCCCCGCATCCCGAGAGCTGGGCAGAGTATAGCAGAGCAATGTAGAGAGCTGTAATTGCCTGAATAGCAATGTAGAGCCCAAAAGCCAAAGCCACCCGCCCCTAACCTAACCAAACGTAGCCTAACCAAACCCAGCATAACCAAACCTAACGTGCCGTGACCACCATTGCTGGCCTCCACAGGCCCAAGCAGAGAATATTAGAGGACAGTGGAGCGCAGGAATCCACCGCATAGCGGTTCACAGCACAAAAGACGAAGCTATCCTAACCTAACCGAACCAATCGTTACATAAACGAACGTAACCCAGCACGCAGTAACATGCCACGACCACTACCTCTCGACTACCGAGTGAAAGGCAGAATATAGTAGAGCAGAGTGGAGCGCAGAAATCATATGAGTATCAATTTACGGCACGAAAGTCAAAGCTGCACTGTCCTAACCTACCCAAATGTAACGTAACCAAGCGTAACATAACTTAAGCCACAGTGCCGCGATCGCTGTTGCTGGCATCCACGAAGCAAAGCGGAACAAATCAGAGGAGAGTGGAGCGCAGTAATACATAAAGTCGCAGTGCATAGCAGAAAAGTCAAATCTATCCAAACCTATCCAACACAAACGTAGCCTAACCAAACGGAACGTAACACTACCTAACGTGCCGCGGCCACTGTTGCTGGCCTCGCCAGGGCCAAGTAGAGTATGGTGGAGCTCAGTAGAGCGCTGAATTCCACGGAATAACAGTTTAGAGTTCGGACGTCAAAGCTATCCTATCCAAACCTTACGTAACGTAACCAAACCCATCCTAACATGACCTAACATAACCTAACCTAACCACACCTGCTGGACTTGATAGAGCCTAGCAGAAAATATTGGAACACAGCAGAGCGCAGCAATCCACCGAATAGCAGTGCATAGCACAAACTCATAGCTATCCCGTCCTAACCAAACCAAACGAGACGAAACCACACTTATCATATATCTACTTAACGTGCCGAGGCAAACATTGCTGGCCTTCCCAGCGCCAAGCATGGCATACTAGTTCAATGTAGAGCGCAGAAAGCCTCCGAATAGCAGTGCAGATCATAAAAGTCAGTGTTCTCCGATCCTAACATAAGCAATCGTAACATAACGAAATGTAACGTAACTCAATCTAACATGCCGTGAGGACAACTTCTGGCGTCGCCATAGCCGTACAGAATTTGTTAGAGCTGGGTAGGTCACAGAAGCCCATAGGATCACAGCGTATAGCGGAAAAGCCAATGCTATCCGAACCTAACCGAAACCAATGTAACTTGACCAAACGCAGCGTAGCAGAAAATAACGTGCCGCGGCGGCTATTGCTGACCTCCACGCAGCAAACCAGAAGGTACCGGCGCACAGTAGTGCGCAGACATCAGCTGAATAGCAGTGTACAGCACAGAAGTCAAGCTACCCCGTCCTAGCCATACCAATCGTAACGTATCCAAACGTAGCTTAACTATACCTAACGTGCCGCGACAACTGCTGCCGGCCTGCTAGAGCTGTGCAGATCATAGTAGAGGTGAGTAGTGCTCAGAAATTCATAGAATCGCGGTGTACGGCAGAAAGGTCAATGATACCCAGACCTAACCCAAGCTAACGTAACCAAACCAAGCTTTACCTATCTCAACGGACGGGCCGCGAACACTATTTCTGGCATCGCGAAGACCAAGCAGAATATAGTAGAGACCAGAAGAGCACTGATATCCTCCGAAAAACATTGTATCGTGCGATAGTCAAATCTGCCCTAAGCAAACCTAACATAACCTAACATTACCAAACGTAACCTAACAAAACCTAACGTGCCGCGACGTTTACATCTGGCATATACAGTGCCAAGCAGAATGTAGTAGGGCGCAGGAGAGCCCAGAAATAGAACGAATAACAATGTATGGCGCGAAAGTCAAAGATATCCTAGCCGAACTATGCCTAACCTAGCCTAAGCGAGTGTAGTATATCTCAACACAACGTGCCGAGACCACTGTTGCTGGCATTCACAGGGCCAAACAGAATATAGTGGAGTAAAGCAGAATGCAGAAATGCCCCGAATAACTGTGTATAACACGAAAGACAAAGCCAAACTGTCCGAACCTTACGAAGCGTAGCATAAGCAAATGTAGCATGTCTCCACCTAACGTCCCGCGATCAGTATTGCTTGCATCCCCAGAGCCGAGCATAACAGAGTAGAGGAGAGTAGTGCTCAGAAGTCCATAGAATCGCAGTGTATAGAAAAAAGTCGAAGATTTCCAAACTTAACCTAAACAAACGGAACACAGCCAAACATAGCCTAACTCAACATAACGTGCCACGACCGCTATTGCTGCCCACCCAAGAGCCAGGCACGAAGTACTAGAGCTTAGTAGAGCGATGAAATCCATCGAACAGCATCGTACAGCACATAAGTTGAAGCTCACATAACCGAACTTAGCGTAACACAACATAAACAAGCATTGCCTAACTCAACACAACGTTACACAACACATTAGTGGAGGGTGGGTCGCAGAAAACCACCGAATAGCTGAGTACAGCAGAAACTTAGAGCTATCCTGACCATACATAGGGTGACCCAACCTAATCGAACGTAACCTCTCACAACGTAACGTGCATATACCACAATTTCTGGCCTTCCAGCGCCAAGCTGAATTCATTAGAGACCAGTAGGGCGCAGGGATCCATCTAATAGCGGAATATGGCACTTAATTCACAGCTACCCTCTCCTAACCTACCCAATCGTAACATAACCAAACATAACATAACTTAACCTAACCTGCCGTGACCACTATTTCGGGCCTCCACAGAGCCAAGCAGACGACATTAGTGGAGAGTAGAACGCAAAGATCCATACTATCGCAGTGCACATCAGAAAAGCCAAAGCCACCCAAACGTAACACAAAACTTGCGGAACATAACCGAACATAGCATAACTCAACCTACGGAGCCGACACAGCTAGTGCTACCCTCCACAGAGCCAAGCAGGTCATGCCTCTGCGCAGTAGAGCACAGAAATCCACCGGATAGTAGTGTACAGCACACAAGTTAGTGCTACCCTGTCCAAACTTAGCCTGACAAAGCCTAACCGAACGTAACCGGACAGAACATACAGTGCCGAGATACCTACTGCTGGCCTTCCCAGTCCGGGCTGATAATATTAGAATACAATAGGGTGCAGAAATTCACTGAATAGCAGACAATGTCACTAAAGACAAAGCTACCTCTCCTAATCTAACCAATCTTAGCATAACCGAACGCAACATAATTCAACGTATCATGCCGCGAACACTATCGCTGGCCTCCCCAGAGATAAGCATAACACTTCGGTGGGGAGTAGGACGCGGAAATCCATAGCATCGCAGTGTATATCGGAAAAGTCATTGCTACCCAAACAAACAGGGCATAACGAAGCACAACATAAATCAACCTAACCTGTCGAGGCAGCTGTTTATGCCATTCCCAGAGACAAGCAGGACATATAGAGCACAGTAGAGCGCAGAAATCCGCCGAATAGTGGTGCACAGAACAAAAGTTAAAGCTGTCCTAACCACTCCTGGCCTAACCAAACCTAGCCGGACGTAATCTGACTAAGCGTAACGAGCCAAGACCACTATTGCTGGCCTTCCCATAGCCAAGCTTATAATATGAGAGCACAGTATGGCGCACAGATCCAACTAATCGCGGACTATAGCACTAAAGTCAAAGCTATCCTCCCACATGCTTACCAATCGTAACGTAAGCAAACGTAACCAAACTCAACCTAACGTGCCGTTAGTACTATTACTGGCCTCCCCAGAGACAACTACAGCACTATAGCGGTGAGCAGAACGCAGGAATCCGTACAAAGCTACCCAAAGCTAACCCAATCCAACAGGACATAAGCAAACATAGCCTAACACAACCTAACGTGCGGAGAACGTTATTGCTGCCCTCCCCAGTGTCAAGCAGGACATACTAAAGCACAGTAGAGTGCTGAAATCCTCTAAATGGTTGTTTACGGCACAAAAGATAAGACCATGCTAGCCAAGAGTAGCCTAACACAACCTCAGTGAACGTAACCTGACACAACATAATGTGCCGAGACCACAATTGCTGTCCTTCCGAGATCCAAGCAGAGCACACTGGTGGAAAGTAGAATGCAGAAATCCGTAGATTCGCAGTGTCCAACAGAAGAGTCAATGCTACCCAAACCTAATCCAAACCAACAGAACATTACCAAACAAGGCCTATCTCAACCTAACGTGCCGAGACGGCTATTGCTGCCAGAACCAGAGCCAAGCACGGCGTACTAGGGCGCAGTGGATCGCAGAAATCCACCGAATAGCAGTGTACAGCGCAAAATTTAAAGCTATCCTGACCAAACACAGCCAAACCCAGCCAAACCGAACGTAACTTGACTAAACATAACGTTGCGAGACCACCATTGCTGGCCTTCCCGGAGCCAGCGGAAAATATAAGAGCGCTGTAGGGCGCAGAAGTCCACCTAATAACAAACTATAGCACTAAAGTCAATACTGCACCCTCCTCACCCAGCCAACCGAAACATGATTCAATATAGCAAAACTCTACCTTACGTCCCGAAGCCAACATTGCTGCGCCCCCCTACCCCCAGAGCCAAGCAGGACATGCCAGAGCTTAGTAGAGCGCAGAAGGCCACCGAGTGGCAGTGTATAGCACAAAAGTCGAAGTTATCCCAACCGTACCTGGCCTAACCTAACCTAACCAAACATAGCATAACTCAACGTAGCTTGACGCGAACACTGCTGCAGGCGTTCCCGGAGACAAGCAGGATTTAGTAGAGCACTGTAGATAACAGGAATCCACCGAAAAGCAGAGTGCAGCACGAAAGTCAAAGTCATCCTAACCAAACCTGACCTAAACTGTTCTAAACGAACATAACCTAACATATCCTACCGTGCCACGACAACTACTGCTTGCCTCCACATAGTCGGGCGGAGTATAGTAGAGCAATGTAGTGCGCAGATATCCTCCGTATAGAATTGTAGAGCACAAAAGCCAAAGATATTCCAGCCTATCCTGACAAAACCTAACCATACCAAACGTAGTCCAACTAAACATAACGTGTCGCGAACGCTATTGGTGTCCTTCGTAGAGCCAAGCAGAGCATATTACCGCACATTATAGCGCAGACATCCACCGAATCGCAGTGTACAGCACAAAAGTCGAAGTAGCCTTTCCTAACATAGCCAAAGGTAACACAACCGCAAGGTGCGTAACACAACCTAACACGACGGAACCGCTATTTCTGGCCCCCACCGAGAAAAGCAGAATTAACCAGAGCGCGGTAGAGCGAAGAAATCCAACCCGACGCAGAGAATAGCAAAAAAGCCGTAGTTACCAGGGCATAACTTGACCTAGACTAACCTAGCCGAATGTAGCATATCTCAACATAGCGGGCTGCGACCAATGCTCCTGGCCTACACAAAGACAGGCAGAACGTGGTAGAGCAGAGTGGATTACAGAAATACATCAAATAACAGTGTATAGCCCAGAAATCCAATATATTCTTACCAAACTTAACCTAACATAACCTAACGAAACGTAACCGAACTCAAACTAACGTGCCGCGACCTCTGTTGCTGGCCTCCCCAGGGTCAAGCAGGGCATATCAGAGCAATGTAGAGCGCAGAAATCCACTAAATATGAGTGTACAGCGCAAATGTGCGCGCTACCCTCCCCTAAGCTAACCAGACGTAACGTAAGCAAACGTAAGGAATTCAACCTAACTTGGCGAGACCACTATTGTTGCCCTCCCCATGGCACTGCAGAATATGCTATTGTTCAGTGGAGCACGGAAGTCCGCGGCATTGCAGTGTAAAGCATGGAAGTCAAAGATACGCAAGCTTTATCTGAACAGCCCTAAACAGATCCAACGTAGCCAACCACAAAGTAACGAGACGAGAATACTATTCCTGGCGTACCCAGGGCCATGTAGAGCGTATTAGTGAATCGTATGCGCAGAGATCCACAGAATAGCAGTGTATAGCGCAAAAGTCGATGCAATCCTATCCAAACCTACACAAACGTAACATAACCAACGGTAACATAATTCAACCTAACGTCGCGAGACCACTATTGATGGCCTTCCCAGAGCCGAGCGGAATATACAAGAGGACAGCAGGGCGCAGAATTGCGCCGCATTGCAGTGTACAGCAAAAAAGTGAAAGATATTCAAACCACACCTTAACCAACCTAAATTAACCAAGGGTAGCCGGCTCAACATGAAGGGCCGAGACAATCATTGCTGGCCTTCCCAGAGACAAGCGGAATATACAAGATAGCAGTAGGGAGCAGAAGTGCGCCGCATTGCAGTGTAGAGCCAAAGAAGCGGAAGATATCCAAACCATACCTGAACTAACCTAAACCAACCGAGGGTAGACAGCTCAAAACAGCGTGCCGCGACCAGTGTTGCTAGCCTCGCCATGTCCACGCAGAATATAGTAGTGCACAGTAGAGCGCAGAAATCAACGAAAAACAGTGAATGATCCGAATGTCGAAGCTGCCATGACCGAAACTTGCGTAAGCTAACTTAGCCAAACGTGAACTCACCCGAACCAAAGCGCCGAGAGCAGAATTGCTGGCCTCGCCAGAGCCAAGCAGAAAATATTAGAGCTCAGTAGAGCGCGGAAACACATTCAACAGCAGTTTATAGCACAAATGTCAAAGCTAATCTAACCTAACCTAACCAAACGTGGAATCACTGAACATTACGTGCTGCGGCCACTTCTCATGGTCTACCCATAGCCTGGCGGAATGTAGTAGAGCACAGTAGATCACAGAAATCAAAAGAATAACAGGGCACAGCACGAAAATCAAAGCTTTCCCGTCCAAACATAACCTAGCCTAACTTAACCAAACGTAACATAGCTCAACGTAACGAGAAACGCCCACTATTGCTCGCCTCCCCAGGCTCGAGCAGAGAATAGTAGAGCATTGTTGAGCGCAGGAGCCCACCGAATAGCAGCGTATAGCACAAAAGTCGAAGACAACGTAACAAAACCTGGCATAACCTAACATAGTCAAACGCAGCATAACCTAACATAAGGTGCGGCGACCGCTATTGATGGCCTTCGTGGAGACAAGCAGAGCTTATTAGAGCACATTAGAGCCCAGAAATCCGCAGATAGCAGCGTATAGCACAAATGTCTGAACTACCATATCCTAACAGCAGCAGACGTAACACATCCTGACGTAGCATGGCTCAAACTAACGAGCCGTGACCACTTATGCTGGCCACCCCAGAGCCAAGCAAAAAATGCTAGAGCACACAGGAGCGCAGAAGTTCACCTTATAGCATTGTACGGCACAAAAGTCAAACATATCCTCACAGAACTTGCCGTCACCTAACCTACTCAAACGTAGCGTAACTAAGCATAACGTGGCGAGACCAATATTGCCGGCCTCCCATAGCAAAGCAGAACATGCTATATCGCATTAGAGAGCAGAAGTCCACCGAATAGCAGTGAACAGCACAAAGGTCAAAGTGACCTGTCCAACCTAGCCAAACGTGACTTACAAAAACGTTGTCTAACTCAACCTAATTTTCCGAGACCACCATTGCTGGCATCGACAGGGACAAGCAGAAAGTACTAGAACACATTGGAACGCAGAAATCCACCGCATTGCCGTGAATGACACAATGGCTGTAGAAACCCTAAACTGATATAGTCTAGCCTAACGAAATGTATAGCAGCTCGAAATAGCTTGCAGCGACTGCTGCTCCTGGCCACCCCAGAGCCTAGCAGAATGTAGTACATCACTGTAAATTACAGAAACCCAGCGAATAACATTGTCTAGCACGAAAGTCGAAGTCATCCTAACCAAACTTAACCAAACATCTCCGAACAAAACACTACCTAACTTAGATTAACATGCCGCGATCTCTATTGCACGCCACCCCAGAGTCAAGCGTAGTATAGTAGAGCAATGTAGAGCACGGACATCCTGCGAATAGCAGTGCATAGCACAAAAGTCAAAGAAGTCCTAACAAAGCCATCCTAACCAAACCAAACGACACATAAGCGATCGTTGCTAAACCCAACATATCGTGCCGAGAACACTATTGGTGACCTCCCCAGTTCCAAGCAGAATATACTACAGCACAGCAGAGCGCAGAAGTTAACCACATTGCAGTGCACAGCACAATAGTCAATCATACACTGACATAACCAGACCTCACCTAACCTAGCCAAACGTAGTGTAACTATGCATGATCTAACGAGACCAACACTTCTGGCCTCCCCAGAGCCGAGCAGAGCATATTAGTGCACATTAGAGCGCAGAAATTCATCGCATTTCAGTGAATAGCACAGAAGCCGTGTATATCAAAGCTTAACCTGACACCACCTAACCAAACCAAACGTAACGCAACTCAACACAACGTGCCGCGACCACTGATGCTGGCACCCCGAAGCCAAGCTGAAAATAGTAGAGCGTAGTACATCACAAAAATCTATCGAGTAACAGGGTATAGCACGAAAGTCAAATCTGCCATAACCAAACTTATCCAAACCTAACCTAACCAAACCTAACCTAACTCGAAATAACGTACCACGACCACTGCTGCTCGCCTCCCCAGTGTCGGCCATAGTATAGTAGAGCAATGTAGAGCCCAGAATTCCGCCGAATAGCAGCTTATGCCATAGAAGTCAGAGAAATCCTATCCATGCCTTCCTAACCTACTGTAGCGGAACGTAACGTATTTCAACCCAACGTGGCGATACCATTATTACTGGCCACCCCAGAGCCAAGCAGAATATATTGGAGCGCAGTAAGGCACAGAAATCCACCGAATGGCAGTGAATGACACGAAAATACAAGATAAAATGTCCTTACATAGCCAAACATGCCATATACAAGCGTAGCCTAGCCAAACCTAACGCGCCGAGACCACTATTGCTGGCCTCCCCAGAGACAAGCAGAGAATATTAGAACGCAGTAGAGCGCTGTAGTCCGAGGATAGCAGTGTATAGCGCAGACGTCTGAACTCTTCTCTCCAAACCTCATCAAACGCAACACAAACACACGGGGCATAGCTCAACCTAACGTGCCGAGGCCACCGTTCGTGCCAGCCCCAGAGCCAAACAGAATATACTAGAGCAAAGTAGAATGCAGAAAGCCTCCAAATAGCATTGTATAGCACAAGAGTCAGAAATATCCTGACCGAACCTCACCTATCCTATCTAATTTATCTAAAGATAACGAGACAAGTCCACCACTGCTGGCTTCCGCATCGCAAACTGGAACATATTAGAGTGGCGTAAAGCGCAGAAGTCCATAGAATGGCAAGGTATAGCAGAAAGGTCAAGGCTCTCCTAACCTGACACAGACAAACCTACCCTACCAAAGCGTAATATATTTCAAGCCAACGTGCCAAGGCCACAATTGCTGCCATCCAGAGAGGCAAGCAGAACATTCTAGAGCATCGTAGAGCGCACAAATCAAACGAACTGCAGTGCACAGCACAAAAGTGAAAGCTGCCATAACCAAATTTGTCCTATCCTAACCTAACCGAACGTAACGTAACTCAATATAATGTGCCGAGGCCACTATTGCTAGCCTTCCCAGCGCCAGGCTGAAAATACTATAGCACTGCATTGCATTGAAATCCACCGAATAGCAGCGTATAGCGCAAAAGCTAGAGCCATCCCTATCTAATGTAACAAATCGTAACATAGCCAAACGTAACATAACCAAACGCAAACTAAGCCAGACTATCGTGCCGAGAGCAGTACTGCTGGCATCCCCGAAACTAAGAAGGACATACAAGAGCACAGTAGTGCGTAGAAATCCACGGAATTGCAGTGTATAACACAAGCGTCAGTGCCACATTAACCAAACATAACATACCCTGACAAAGCCAAACGTAACCTAACTCTACCGAACGAGCCGTGACCACAATTGCTGGCCTCCCCAGAGCCAAGAAGAACATACTAGAGGAGCCTAGGTGGCAGAAGCACATAGAATCGCTGTGCATAGCACAATAGTCGAAGGTAACTTATCCCAACATAGCCATACGTTACTTAACCGAACGTAGCTTAACTCTACCTACCTTGCTGGGACCACGATTGCTAGCTTCCCCAGAGCCAAGCAGAATGTGCTATAGCACGGTAGAGCATAGAAATCCACCGAATAGAATTGTATAACACAAAAGTCGAAGTCATGCAAACAAAACGTAGCCGTAGCTAACCAAGCGTAGCCGAAACTAACCTAGCCACACGTACCATAACTCAACCTATATTGCCAAGACCGCTGTGGCTGGTCTCCCCAGAGTCCAGCAGAGTATGGTAGAGCATAGGAGGGGGCAGTAGTCCACCAAACATCAGTGTATAGCGCAAAAGTCGTAGCTATCCTATCCTAATCTAACCAAACGTAACATAAGCGTTCGTAACGGAACGCTACCTGTCGTGGCACGTCCGCTATTGCTGGCCGCACGTGAGCCAAGCACAGTACAGCACAGCAATGTGGACCGCTGAAATCCACAGTATAGCAGTGTATAGCATAAAAGTCAAAGCTATCCTGACCAAACCTGTCAAAACGTAACACAGCCAAGCGTAACACAACTAAGCCTAACGAGCCGAGAGCACTACTCCAGGCGACCACAGAGACAAGCTGACTGCGATAGCGCAGAGGAGAGCGCTGAAGTCCATAGAATAGCAGTGTGTAGCACAAAATACTAAGCTATCATAGCTCAACACAACGCAACCTAACCAAGCCAAACGTAATCTAACGCAAGCTGACGTGCGGCGGCCACTATTGCTGGCCTGCGGAGAGTCCATATGTTCCTAACATAGCCAAACGTAGCATAGCCATGCGCGAAGTAACTCAGACTAACGCGCCGAGACCAATACTTCTGGCATCCACATAGCCAAGCGGAATATACTAGAGCGCAGCAGAGCGCAGAAATGCACCGAATAGCAGTGATTAGCACAAAAGTCAAAGCCATCATATCCAAACTCATCCAAGCTTTACCTAACCAAAGGTAACCTGAATAAACCACAAGGGTCACGGCCCATGTTGCTGGCCTTCCAAGAGACAAGCAGATGCTATTAAAGCAGTGCAGGGCGAAGATATCGAGCGAAAAGCAGTGTATAGCGCAAAGGTCAAAAACATCCGGACCAAACATATCCTAAGCAAACCTAACCAAGCGTAACCTATCTTAACAAAACCAGCTTCTACCGCAATTGCTGGCCTCCAGAGAGGCGAGGGGATGTTAGTCGAGCAATAAAGTGCACAGGTATCGACCGAACAGCAGTGTTTAGCACAAAAGTCAAATCTACCCTAACCAAACCTTTCCCAGCCAAGCCAAGCGTAGCGTAACTCCACCTAGCGTGCCGGGACCACCGTGGCTGGCCTTCCCAGAGCCAAGCGGAACATACTAGAGCACAGTAGAGCACAGAAATCCAACGAAAAGCAGTGTATACCACGAAAGTTAAGGCAATACGAAGCTATCCCAAACTGACATAGCCTAGCAAAACTTTGAATAACTCAACCCGACGTGTCGAAACCACAATTGCTGTCTTTCCCGCAACCAAGCTGAACTCATTAGAGCACATTAGGGTGCAGGAATCCGCCGAATCGCGGTGCATAACACAAAAGTCATAGCTATCCTCTCCTCACCTAGCAAAACATAACAACACAAACGTAACATAGCTAAACCTATCGTTTCACGACCACTCTTGCTGGCCACCTCAGAGTCAAGCAGAGCTTAGTAGAACAATGTAGAGCGCAGAAACCTACCGAGTAGCAGTGTATTGCGCAAAAGCCGAAGTTGTCCTATCCTAACCAGACCAAACGTAACATAACCGAGCGAAACCAAATGAAACCTAAAGTACCTGGAACACTATTGCTGGCCTCACCACCGCCAAGCAGAACATATTAGAGAAGAGTAGAGCGCTGAAGCCCATACAATGGCAAAGAGTAGCAGAAAAGCCGAAGCTATCGTAACCCGACCCAATCTAACCTAACCTTACCAAACGCAACCTAACCAGAACTAACATGCCGAGACCACTATTGGTGGCCAACTTAGAGTAGAGCAGAGAGAATATAAGGGCACAGAAGAGCGTAGGAACCTGCCGAATAGCAGTGCACAGCACAAAAGTCAAAGCTATCCACCCCAAACCTTACCTGACCTAACCTAACCAATCGTAACCTAACTCAAACATTCCTGCCACTACAACCATTGCTGCCCACCAAGTGTCGATGGGAGTATACTACAGCACAGTAAATAACAGGCATCCGTGGCATTTCATTGTATAGCACAAAAGAAAAAGATATCCAAAAATAACCTGACCTAACCAACAAATCCAACCTAACCAAACGTAGCCTAACTCAACGTAACGTGCCGAGACCACAATCGCTGGATTCCGCAGAGGCTAGTAGAATATACTAGAGAACGCAGACCCAAGCGGAAAATATTAAGACACAGTAGAGTGCAGAATTCCGCGGATAGGAGTGTACAGCGCCAAAGACTGACCTATCCCGTCCTATCCTCCCGAAAGTAACACAACATAACGTAGCATACCTCGACATAACGCGCCTATACCACTGCTGCTGGCCTGCGCAGAGCCAAGAAGAAAATACTAGGGTACAGCAGAGTGCAGAAATCCACCACATTGCAGTGTATAGCACAAAAGGCACACATATCCTGACATAACTTGGCCAAACCTGACCTGTCCAAACGTATTGTAGCCCAACATAACGTGACGAGACGAACATTGCTGGCGTCCCAGAGCCGAGCAGAGCATACCAGAGCAGATGAGAGTGCAGAAATGCACCGAATAGCAGTGAATAGCAGAAAAGTCTGCGTAGCCTATCCTAACCTAGCCAAACGTAGTATATCCAAACGTAACATAACCCAAACTAACATGACGGAGCCATTAGTGCAGGCCACCGCAGAGGCAAGCAGAATGTACTATAGCACGGTAGAGCGCAGACGCCCACGGCATTGATATGAAGAGCACAACAGCCGTAGACACGGTTGCATAACCTGGCCTAACCTAACCTAAACAATCGTAGCGTATCTCAACATAAAGCTCAGGGACCGTTGCTCCTGGCCTCCCCATAGCCAAGCAGAATGTAGCAGAGCGCATTAGATGACAGAAATACACCGAATAACAGTGCATAGCGCGTAACACGAAGCTATCCTAACAATACATGTCAAAACCTAACCGAACGTAACGTAACGAAACCCAAACTAACATGCTGAGACTATAATTACTGGTCTCCCTTATGCCAAGCAGAGCACATTAGAGCACACTAGAGCGCAGAGATACACCGAATAGCAGTGAATAGCACAAACGTCAAAGTAGCCTATACCAACTTAGCCAAACGCAACATATCGAAATGTAACATGGCTCAACCTAACATGAGGAGATCTGGCCCCCACAGATACAAGCAGAGTATACTAGAGCACAGTAGTGCGCAGAAATGTACCGCATTGTAGTGAATAGCAGACAAGTCGAAGATATACTAACCTAACCTAACCTAACCAAACGTGGCGTCGCTCAAAATTACGTGCCGCGGCAACTGCTCCTGGCCTCCCCATAGCATGGCAGAATGCAGTGGAGCACGGCAGATCACAGAAATCCAACGAGTAACGGGGTATAGCACGAAAGTCGAAGCTTTCCTTTCCAAACATAGCCAAACATAACTTAACCAAACGTAACATAGCTCATCGTAACGAGCAACGCCTACTATTGCTCGACTCCCCTGATACGAGCAGAGAATAGTAGAGCACTGTTGAGCGCAGCAGTACACTGTATAGGAGCCTAAAGCACTAAAGTCGTGGACATCGTAACAAAACCTGGCATAACCTAACCTAACCTAACGCTGCATAACTCAACGTAATGTGAGGCGACCGCTATTGGTGGGCTTCGTGTAGACAAGGGGAGCATATTAGAACATATTATAACGCAGGGATCCAGCGAATAGCAGTTTATAGCACAAAAGCCGAAGTAGCATATTCTATACTAGCCAAACGTAACACACACAATCGGAGGCTAACCCAACCTAGCTCGACGGGACCGCTATCGCTGGCCATCACAGAGACCAGCAGAATTTAGCAGAGCACAGTATAGCGCAGAAATCGACCGCACTGCGGTGAATAGCACAAAAGCCGTAGATATCATGTCCAATGATGACCTAACCTAACCTCACATAACGTAGCTTAGCTTAAGAAAACGTGCCGCGAACACTATTGCTCGCCTCCAAGTGTCGAGCAGAGTAAATTAGAGCTGTGTAGAGAGCGGACATCAACCGAATAGCTGTGCATAGCAGAAAAGTCAAAGAAATCCTAACCAAGCCTTCCTAACCAACCCAACGAAACTTAACCCAACTCAAACTGACGTGCCGGGAGTAATATTGCTGGCCGCCCAGAGACAAGCAGAACATATCAAAGCACAGTACCGCGCACAAATCCACCGAATAGCAGCGTATGGCAAAAAAGTGTAAGCCATTCTATCCTAACCTCACCAGATGAGACATATCCTAACGTAGTATAACACAGCATAACGTGCCGAGGCCACTATTGCTGTCCTCCTCGGATGCAAGCAGAGCACGATAGAGCAGATTAGAGCGCAAAAATCCACCGAATAGCATTGAATAGCACAAAAGCCAGGGTAGCATGTCCTAACCTAGCCAATCGTGACATATCCAAACGTAACCAAACTCAACCTAACATGACGAGACAACTATTGCTTACCTCCACAGGGACAAGTATAGTGTACCGGAGCCCAGAAGTTCGCAGACATCCTCCGCATAGCAGTGCATGGCACAAAGGGCGAAGATAACTTAACATACGCGGACCTAAAGTAACCTTACCGAACGTACCGCAACCCAAAAGGGCCTGCTGCGTCCACAGCTTCCGGGCGCCACAGAGTCTAGCAGATTACAGTAGAGCACAGAAGATCACATGAACCCGCGGAAAATAGTGTAGAGCACGAAAGTCGAAGCCACACAAACCAGACAGAACCTAACATCTTCTACCCAAACACAACTTAACTCAGCTTAACGTGCCGCGAAATCTATTGCACGGCACCCATGGGTCAAGCGGAGTATAGTAGGGCACAGTAGAGCGGAGGAATCCACCGAATAGCAGTGTACAGCACGAAGGTCTAAGATATCCTATCCTAACCTATCCAAACTTTACGTAAGCAAACGTAGCATAACCCAACCTAACGAGACGAGTCCTCTATCGCTGCCCCAAGTGTCGAGCAGAGCATATTAGTGCAATGTTGGGCGCAGAAATCCACGGATTAGCAGCTTATAGCACGAAAGTCTATGCCACCCGATCCTATCATTCCCAATCGTAACATAACCGAACGCAACATAATTCGACATATCGTGGCGAGACCACTATTGCTGGCATCCGCAGAGCAATGCAGATCATACTTGAGCACATTAGGTAGCTGAAGTGCACCAAGAAGCTGTGTTCAATACAAAAGTCAAAGCTGCCGTATCCTAACCCAACCAAACGTGGCGTGGCCGGGCGTAAAGTAACACATTCCAACGTACCGAAGCCACTATTGCTAACCACCGCAGAGCCATGCAGTGCATACAAGCGCAATGTAGAGCACAGGAATCCACCGAATATGAGTGTATAGCACAAAAGTCAGAGCTACCCCCTCCTAATACCCAACGTAACGTGCAGATGCCACTATTGCTGGCACTCACAGAGCCAAAACGAACATATTAGCTCACAGTAGATTGAAGAAATCCGCCGAACAGCAGTGTATACCGCAAAAGTCATAGCCAGCGCCTTCTAACCTAACCATACGTAACGTGGCCAACCGTAACCTAACTGAAACTAACGCGTCGCGGCCGCTGTTGCTTGCCTCCACAGAGTTGAGCAGAGTATAGTAGAGCAACGTAGGGCGGAGGAATCCACCGCATCGCAGTGAATAACACAACGGTCCAAGGTATCCTAACAGAACCTGACCCATCCTAACCCAAAGGAACGAAGCGTAACCCAACATAACGTGACGCGACCACTGCTCCTGCCCCCCCCCCCCCCGGAGCAAAGCATAATGTAGTACAGCACAGTATATCACAGAAATCCACTTGATATCAGTGTATAGCACGAGAGTCAGAGCTATCCCAACCAAACTTATCCTAACCTAACATAACCAAGCGTAACATAACGTACCGTGCTAGGAACAGTAATGCTCGGCTCCCCTGAGTCGAGCGCAGTATGGTAGAGCAATGAAGAGCGCGGACATCCTGCGAATAGCAGCGTATGGAACAAAACTCTAACCAATACTATCTTACCAAAATCAAACGTAACATAGGCAAACGTACCTAAACTCAAACCAATGTGCCGAGACCACTACGGTTGGCACCCCCAGAGCCGAACAGAATATACTAGTCCAAAGCAGAGCGCAGAAGTTCATCGCATTGCAGAGTATAGCACAAAAGTCGTACATATCTTGAGCTAACATGTCCTAGCCTAACCTATACAAACGTAGTGTAGCACATCATAACGTGAGGAGATCAATATTGCTGTCCTACCCAGCGCCAAGTATAGCGTATTAGAGCACATTAGAGCGCAGAAATGAAGGGAATAGTGGTCTATAGCACAAAAGGAAAAGTAGCCTAACCTAACCTAACCAAACGTAACATATGCATTTGTAGCTAAACTCAAGCTAAGATGCCAAGACCACTACTGCTGCCCTCCCCAGATCCATCTGGAATATACAAGAGCAGCGCAGATCGCAGAAATCAGTCGCCTTGCATTGTGCAGTACTAGAGTCAGAAATACCCTGAGCTAACATGTCCTTACCTAACGTAACTAAACACAGTGTAACAAGGCATGACGTGACGAGACCATCATTTATGACCTCCCCAGAGCCAAGCAGAGCATATTAGGTCACATTAGAGCGCTGAAATCCACCGCATTACATTGAAAAGCACAAGAGCCGTAGATACCCTAACATAACCTGACCTAATCCAACCCAAGCGAGCGCAGCATAACCCAAAATGACGTGACGCTGCAATTACTCCAGTCCACCCCGGAACAGAGGAGAGTGTAGTAGAGCACAGTAGATCACAGATACCCTTCGCAGAGCAGTTTAAACCACAAAATTCGGTGCTGCGTATCCTAACCTATCCAAACGTGACACGTCCAAGCGTAACATAAACAAACCTAACTATACGAGACCACCATTGCTCGCCTCCACAACGAGAAGAGGAATGTGCCAGAGATGAATATAACGCAGAAATCCACATCATTGCTGTGGATAGCACAAAAGCCGTAGACATCCTAGTATCATATGATCTAACGTAAAATAACCAAACGTAGGGAGACTCAGCAGAGCGTGCCGCGATCACAGCAGCCGGAGTCCGCAGAGCCAAGCAGAACGCAGTAAAGCACAGTCGATCACAGGAACCCGCCGTGTACTTGTGTATAGCACGGAAGTCGAAGCCACCATAACCAAACATAACGCAACATAACATAATTGAGCGTAGCCAAACTCAACATAACATGCCGCGACTATTGCTGTCATCGCCAGAGCCAAGCAGAATATAGTAGAACACAGTCCAGTGCAGAAATCCTCTGAAGAGCAGTGTATAGCACGAAAGTCAAAGATAACCTGACAGAGATTGACACAACCTAACCGAAACCAACGTAAACTATATCAAGGTAGCGTGCAGAGACTAATTTTGCTGGCCTCCATAGTCCATAGCAGAAAACATTAGAACACTGTAGAGCGCAGAAATCCGCGGACAGGTGAGTATAGCGCAAAAGAATAAACCATCATATCCTAACCTCCCAAACGTAACATGACCGAACGTAGCACATTTCAACCTAACGTGCGGAGACCAATATTGCTGGCACCCTGAGTCAAGCACGAAGTACTAGATCACAGCAGAGCGCAGAGATCCTCCGTGTAGCAGTGCAGAGCTCAAAAGCCAGAGATTTACCAACCTAACCTGACCTAACCTAACGAACCCAAACATAGTCTAACTCAACATAAAGTGCCGCGACCGCTCTTAATGTCCTTCGTAAAACCAAGCGCAGCGCATTAGGGCACATTAGGGCGCAGGCATTCGCAGGCACGTAGCGAATAGCAGTGTACAGCACAAAAGTCAGAGAGGCCTCCACTAACGTAGAGAAAAGTAACACAGCAGCACGGTGCCTAACACAACCTAACGCGACGGGACCGCTATTGCTGGCACCCACCGAGGAAAGCAGTATTAACCAGAGCGCAGTGAAACGAAGAAATCCACCACATTGCAGTGAATAGCAAAAAAGCCGTACTTACGCTAGCATAACATATCCTAGCCTTACATAGCCGAACGTAGCATATCTCACTTACGGTGCAGCGACCACTGCTCCTGGCCTAAACAAAGACAAGCAGAATGTTGTAGAGCACAGTAGACCACAGAAAAACACCGAATAGCAATGTATAGCACGGAAGTCAAATCTATCCTAACCAGACTTAACCCAACCTAACCTAACAGAGCGTAAAATGACTAAAACAAACGGGCCGCTACCGATATTGCTGGCATCACCAGAGTCAAGCAGAGCATATGAGTGCAACGCAGAGCACAGAAATCCACCGTACAGCAGTGGACAGCGCAAAAGTCGAAGCTATACTATCCTAACATAACCAAACTTAACGTTACCGAACTAACTTGTCTAACGCTAACAAGATGAGACCTCTATTGCTGCCACCCCCAGTGCCAAGCAGAACATAATACGGGAGATTATAGCTCAGAAATCCATGTATTCGCAGTGTATAGCACAACATTCTAAGCTAGCCTATAATATCAAAACCAAGATTAATTACCCCGAAAGTAAACGAACTCAACCTAACGCGTCGAGGACAATATTGCTGGCCTCCCCAAAGCCAAGCAGCGCATATTAGGGCAACGCTGAGCACAGAAAGCCACAGTATAGCTGTGCATAGCACGTAAGTCAGAGCCACGGCCCCCTCACCAAACCAAACGTATTTTAACCAAACCTAACAAAATTCAACCTAACGTGTCCAGACCACTATTGCTGGCCTCGACAGCGCCAAGCCGAAAATTGTAGAGCACAGCGAAGTGCAGGAATGATCCGAATAAAAGTGTAAAGCATGAAAGTCAAATCTATTCTCTGCGAACTAACCATAACCAGGCATAGCCGGACTTAATATAACTCAACTAACCGTACCGAGAATGCCTTCGCTGCCCTCCCTAGATGCCGGACGAAAATACTGGGGCAGAGTGGAGCCGAGGAATCCACCCAATAGTAGCCAAGAGCACAAAAGTCAAAGCTACGCCATCCTAACCTAATAGAACCATACCTATCCAAGCGCAACCTAAGTGAAACTAACGTGGCTTGACCACTATTGCTGTCCACACCAGGGGCAAGCAGAATGCCGTACAGCACAGTTGAGCGCAGGAATCTCCCGAACAGCAGAATATAGCGCGAAAGTCAAAACTATCCTGACCGACATACACCTAACCTAACATAACTAGACCTAATATAACCCGACCTACCGTGCGGAGAAGAACATTTCTGCCTCCACGGAGCCAAGCAGGAAATATTAGAGCTCAGTAAAGCGCAGAAAGCCACTGAAAAGCAGTGTACAGAACAAAGGTCAAAGCAATCCTATCCTAACCAAACCAAACGTAACGTTACAGATCGCAACAAATATCGGCCTGTCTTGCCTAGACCACAATTGGTGTCCTCCACGGAGCCAAGCAGAAAATATTAGAGCTCAGTAAAGCGCAGAAAGCCACTGAAAAGCAGTGTACAGAACAAAGGTCAAAGCAATTCAATCCTAACCAAACCAAACGTAACGTTACAGATCGCAACAAATATCGGCCTGTCTTGCCTAGACCACAATTGGTGTCCTCCACGGAGCCAAGCAGAATATACTGGACAAAAGCAGAGCGCAGATATCCACGGAGTAGCAGTATAAAGCACAAAGGTCAAAGCTATCCTATCCTAACCTGACCAAACGTAACATAACCAAATGCATCCAGTCTCAACCCGACGTGCCGAGACCATTACTGCTGGCCTCCACAGGGACAAGCCGAATATTGGAGGGCATAGTAGAGCGCTGAAATCGACCGAATAGCAGTTTGTGGCAAAAATATCAAGGCAATCGTATCCTAACATAACCAATAGTAACAAGAACAAACGCAACATGTCTCAACCTGACGTTCCACCACCACTATTGCGGTCCTGCCCGGTGCCAAGCAGGGTATACAGGAGCACTGTAGGGCGCAGAAATCGACCGAATGGAAAGTCAAAGCTATACTATACCAGCCTAACCAAACTTGACGCAATCAGACGCAACGTAAGTAAACCATACGTGACGAGACTACCATTGTAGGCCGCCCCAGTGTCGTGCAGAACGCAGTGGAGGAGAGTAGCGCCCAGAAATACATTAAATCGCTGTAGACAGCAGAGAAGTCAATGCTATCCAAACGTAACCCAAACAAACATACCCCATCCAAATGTAGCGTGATTCAACCTATCGTTCGGTGATCACCATTTCTGGCTTCCACAGAGTCAATCAGGTCGTACTAGTGCACAGTAGTGCGCAGATATGCACCGAACAGCAGTGTATAGCATAAAAGTCAAAGCTGCACTATCCCAATGTAACCAATCGTCACGTAGGCGAACGTAACATGTCTCAACACAACGTGCCGGGACCACTGGTGCCAGCCACCCTGGGGCCAAGCTGAATATCGAAGAGCACAGTAGTGCGTAGGAATCCAACGAATATCTGTATACAGCACGAAAGTCAAAGCTCTCATATCCTAACCTAACCAAACTATACGTAAGCATACGTAACGTAACGCAACCTAACGAGGCGTGTCTACTATTGCTGCCCCCAAGTGCCGAGCAGAGCGTATTAGTGCAATGTAGGGCGCAGAGATCCACAGAGTAGCAGTGTATAGCACAAAGGTCAATGCTATCCCATCCTAACCTTTCCATTCTTAACATAACGCAACCTAATTCAACTCAACGTGGAGAGACTACTACTTCTGGCCTCCCCAGAGCCAAGCAGAATACGCAAGAGGACAGTGGGACGCACAAATCTACCGTATAGCTGTGTACAGCGCAAAAGTCAAAGCTACCGTGACCAAGCATGACCATACCTAACGTAACCAAACGAAACCTATCTCATCGTGACGTGCCGAGACAACTATTGCTGGCCATCCAAGTGCCAAGTAGAACATATTAGAGGGCAGCGGAGCGCAGAGAGCCACCGAATATCCGTGTACAACACAAAAGTCAAAGCCATCACAACCAAACGTTACCTAATCTAACCTAGCCAAACGTAACCTAACTCAACATATCGCGCCGCGATCGCTATTGCTGGTCTCCCCAGTGACGAGCAGAGTATAGCAGAGCAATGAAGAGCGCGGATATCCACTGAATAGCAGTGTATATCGCAAAAGTCTAAGTGACCCTACCATAAACTATCCAAACGTAACATATCGCAACGAGCCGTGCCGAGGGCACTATTTCTTTCCTCCGGAGCACCAAACGGAGCATATTAGAGCAACGTAAGGCGTAGAAGCCGACAGAATAGTAGTGTATAGCTCAAAGTTCCAATCTACACACTCCTAACCTATCCAAACGTAATATAAGCAAACGAAACATAACGCAACGAGCCGTGCCGAGGGCACTATTTCTTTCCTCCGGAGCACCAAACGGAGCATATTAGAGCAACGTAAGGCGTAGAAGCCGACAGAATAGTAGTGTATAGCTCAAAGTTCCAATCTACACACTCCTAACCTATCCAAACGTAATATAAGCAAACGTAACATAACCTAACCTAACGTGCCGAGGGAAATATTTCTGGCCTCACCAGAGCCAAGCAGAACACACTAGCGCAGAGTAGATCGCAGAAAGCCAACGAACAGTAGTGTATTGGACAGAAGTCAGAGATATCCTAACCTAACCTGCCCTAACCTAATCTAAACGAACGTAGCATAACTAAACGTGACATGCCGAGAATATTGTTGCTGGCCTCCCCAGAACGAAGCACAACATATTAGAGGAATGTAGAGCGCTGAAATTCACGGGAAAGCAGAGTATAGCATAAAGGTCAATGCTGCCGCATCCTAACCTAACCAAACGTAACATAAACAAACGTAATCCATCTCAACTCAACGTGCCAGGACCACTACTGCTGCCCTCCACAGAGACGAGCAGAACATACTAGAAGACCGCAGAGCCCACAAATCCAACCAATTGCAGTGCATACCGCAAAAGTAAAAGCAACTATAACCAAACTTAGCCCATCCTAATCTAACCGAACGCAGCATAGCTCACCATAACGTGCCGAGGACACAACTCCTGGCCTTTCCAGTGACAGGCTGAACGTACCATAGCACTCTAGTGCGCTGAAATCCACCGAATAGCAGCACAAAACCTAAAGCTATCCCTTCCTAACGTAACAAACCGTCACATATTTCAAAATAACGTGCCGCGACCACTATTGTCGGCCACCCTAGATTGGAAGAGAGTATAGTAGAGCACAATAGAGCACAGAATTCCACCGAATAATAGTTTATGACACGCAAGCCAAAGCTATCGACACCTATCCCGGGCAAACGTAGCCTAACCAAACGCAGCCTAACACAACCTATCGTGCCGAGACCACCATTGCCATGATACCCATAACCAAGCAGAGCATATTAGAGCACAGAGGGGAGCAGAGATCCCCAGAGCAGCACGTATAGCACAAAAGTCCAAGCTATCCTAACATAACCAAACGTAACATATCCAATCGCAACGTCACTCAGCCTATCGTGCCGAGAGCACTTCTGCTGGCCCTCCAAAGCGAAGCAGGACGTACGAGGGCACTGTCGAGCGTAGGAAACCTCCAGATAGCAGTGTATAGCACAAGCATCAGTGCTATCTTTACCAAACTAAACATACCGTGACCAAACCAAAAGTACTGCAACTCTACCAAACGAGACGCGACCACTATCGCAGGCCTCCCAGAGCGAAGCAGATCATACTCGATCACAGCAGAGCGCTGAAGTCGACCTTATAGCAGCGTATAACGCAAAAGTCAGAGCTAACCTATCCTAACCTGACCAAACGTAACGTAACCAAACGGAACGTAACGCGTCCAGAGATGCCGAGGCCGATATTGCTGCCTCCCCAGAGTCAAGTAGAACATATTAGAGGATCGTAGAGGGTAGAAGTGCATAGAATCGCTGTGCATAGCACCAGAGTCGAAGATATGCTATCCTAACATAGCCATACGTTACTTATCCGAAGGTAGCTTAACTCTTCCTAACGTGCCGGCACCACCATTGCTAGCTACCGCAGAGCCAAGCAGAACATGCTGGAGCACGGCAGAGAGCAGAAGTCCTACGAAAAACAATCTATACCACGATAGTCAAAGCAACCCTGACCTAACCCGAACTAACATATCCACACCAAACGTAGCCAAACTCAACCTAACATGCGGAGCACACCATCACTGGCATCCTCAGGGTCCAGCAGAGTTCAGTAGAGCTATGTAGAGTGCAGAGGTCCTCCGAATGTCGGTGCACAGCACAGAAGTCAAAGATACCGTGTCCTAAACAAACCAATCGCAACATAACCGAACGCAGTATAACACAACCTATCGTGATATGACCAGTACTGCTGGCCTCCACAGAGCCAAGCAGAATATACTAGAGCACAGTAGGGCGCAGCAAGCCACCAAATAGCAGTGTAAAGCATAAAACCCAAAGCTATGCTATCCTAACTTTACAAAGCGTAATATATCTGAACGTAATATATCTCAACCTAACCTGACGAGACAACTATCGCTGGACTCCCGAGAAGCAAGCAATACGTACTACAGCACAGTAGAGCGCAGAAATCCGCCGAACGTCAGTCTACACCGTAAAAGTCTTACATATTCAAGCCTAGCCCAATCTAACTACGTAACCGAACGTTACCAAACTCAACCTAACGGGCGGAGACTACTATTACTGGAATCTCTAAAGTCGAGCACACTACAATAGAGCTATGCAGGGAGCAGGGATGCGCCGAACAGCCGAGTACAGCTCAGAAGCCAAAGCTATCCCATCCTACCCTGTCCAAACGTAGTATAACCAAACGCAACATAGCTAAATCTAACGTACTTACATTAGATCGCACAAGTCCACCGAGTGGCAGTGTATAGCACAAAAGTCAAAGAGACCCTAACCTAACCTGTCATAGCTTAGCCTAACATAACCTAGCTGGGCTCAACATAATGTGCCGCGACCGCTACTCCTGAAAAACCCTGAGCCAAGCAGATTGTAGTAGAGCACAGTAGACAACAGAAATCCGCCGGATAACAGTGTAGAGCACGAAAGTCAAAGTTATCCTAACCAAACTTAGCCTAACCTAACCTGACCATCGTAGCCTAACACAATCTGACGTGCCACGACCACTATTGCTGGCCTCACCAGAGAAGAGCAGAGTATAGTAAAGCTATGGGGAGCGCAGAAATCTGTCGGATAGGAGCGTACAGCACAAAAGTCAAAGAAACCCTAACTAAAACTTCCCAACCTACCCTAGGGGAACGTAGCATATCTCAACCTAGCGTTCCGAGACCACTATTACTGGCAACCGCAGAGCCAGGCAAAACATATTACTGTGCAGTAGAGCGCAGAAATCCATGGAAAGCAGTGTATAGCACAAAGGTGGTAGCTATCCCGTCTTAACCTAGCCAAGCCGTACATAACCAAACGTAACATAACTCAACTTCGCGTACCGCGAACACTATCCTTGGCGTCGCCGCAAACAAGCAGGTTGTGATACGGCACAGTAATGCGCTGAAGTCCATATAATAGCAGTGCGCAGCACAAAAGTCGAAGATATGCCCACCTAACCAAACGTAATGTAAATCAACCTAACCTCCCGCGACCACTATTGCTGGCCTCCCCGGAGCCATGCGGAACGTACTAGAGGAGAGTAGAGCGTAGAAATCCATAGAAACGCAGTGTACAGCACAAAAGTCAAAGATATCCTAACATTGCCTGCCATAAGCCAACGCAACGAAGCGGAGAATATTTAAACCTTGTGCGCCGCGGCCACTATTTCTGGCCTCTCCGGAGAAAAGCAGAGGATACTAGGTCACAGTGGAGCACCGAAATTCACCGAAGGGCAGTGAATGTCACATATGTCAAAGCTATACTAGCCTAGCTTATCGAAATATAACGTAGCAGAGCGTAACTGAACTCAATCTAACGCCGCTAGACCGTTGTTGCTGTCCTCCCCAGTGCAAAGCAGAACATATTATAGCACAGTAGATCGCAGAAATCCCCCGAAAAGCGGTGAATAGCACAAAAGTTAAAGACACACTTTCTAAACTTATCAAATCATAACATAACCAAACGTAACATACTTCAGATTGACGTGCCGCGACCACTATTGTCGGCCGCAAGGAAGCCGAATATCAAAGAGAACCTTTTTTTTCCACGTGCGGGAAATCTTCCAAAGATACCCGGCCCCCTTAGGGGAGGGGGCGGGGTTATGTGGGATTTTTAACCACTAAAACCCCCACGATGGCCAGCCCTTCGCATTTCGGTGCGCCCTGGACTTCGCGGCGACGCAATTGCCAGGACGCCCCCGCGACGCAACCGCAGTTCCCTCCCGGCGCGACGAGTAATCGCACCCGAAACGATCATGTCCATGCGCGCGAGACGGGCCGTTTACAGGCACACACACACACACACACACTCACACGAACACAACACGCATACCACCACACCGCAACGCACGCATACCCTGCGGACGCCGCGCGAACATCAGGCGACGCCGCGTGCCCAGACCACGGTCTCTCGAACTGATGGGCCCCCACACGTCAGCTTGTGGTCACCCTGACCTAGGTTACAACCTGAGAGAGAGACGGTCTCCCCGGCCGTAGGTACATGGCCGCTCGCGAAGGCGTTGGTCTAACGCGTTAACACATCCGGCAGTGCGCGCGCCGCCATCCGGCGCCGCGCTTGCAGCC
>NW_016911760.1:0-379 GCF_001483705.2 Eufriesea mexicana | reverse complement strand
ATCCATAAGTACATCCAGATATACATCTATACATACATCCGTGCATAAGTCCATCCAACCATATACCCATCCTTCCATACATCCATACATCCATCCATACATTCATCCATCCATCCAAATATCCGTACATACATACCTCCATACATCCTCCCATCCATCCATCCATCCATCCATCATACATTCCACCCATGCATACATCCATCCACCGATCCATCCATGCGTCCACCGATCCATCCGTCCATCCGAGCATACATCCATACATGCATACATCCATCCATCCATATATCCATACATTCATCCCCACACACATCCATTCATATGCATACAACCACCAATACGTCCATCCATACAGACACCCATACATGAATCCATACATACA
>NW_016911759.1:0-501 GCF_001483705.2 Eufriesea mexicana | reverse complement strand
CGTTCGTAATAATTCGTCGGTTGACCAATATTCCTCTATTGACACTTTCTTTACTCTTGATATTAACATCGACAGAGCAAAAAATCGATACATTTCGGCCACTGTTGTATTTTTCCATGCCAGCAATCGTGAGTGCCTACTGCGTACAGTCTTCGTCGAATAATAATTGTTGCTTTCCCTTACAATATGTTCAACCATATTTTCGGAAAAGAAGGGTCGAAAGATTTCTAATATTGACGATTTATCGTCAATATTTGCTTTAATCCCTGGTAGATTTTCACCAAAATCAAAAACTTTTGGAGCCAAATTTTGTGCGCTTCAAGACAATTGTCGCGGATCGATATCTGGCAATTCCTCGATGTTTTCAGAATCAGATTCAGAGCTACTTAACAGTAGGCGTCTCTTGTTACATGTATTTTGATTTTTACGTTTATATGCAATTTCTCCAAAAATTGCAGACAAATTAGAGTCCGATGACAGTTCTATATTATCGCAGCTCAT
>NW_016911758.1:0-939 GCF_001483705.2 Eufriesea mexicana | reverse complement strand
AGTAAAGCGCAGAAATCCACCGAACAGCAGCGCATAACACAATAGTCAAAGCCAGCCTCTCCTTACCTATCGAAATGTAACATAACCAAAAGTAACATAACTCAATCTAACGTGACACTGCAATTATTGCTTGCCTTCCCAGAGCCAATCAGAACACACTGGAGCACTGTAGGGCGCAGAAATCCACCAAACAGCAGTGCACAGCACAAAAGTCAAAGCAATCCTTACCAAACCTAACCAAGCCTATCCAAGCCAAACGTAACATAGATAAACGTAACGAGACGAGAGTACTATTCCTGGCGTCCAGAGAGACAAGCCGAGTGTGACAGCGCACAGTAGAGCGCAGAAGTCCATAGAACAACAGTGTGCTGCACAAAAGTCAAAGATATGCTAGCCTAACTCAACCTAACCTAATATAACCAAACGGAACAGAACCCAACCTAACGTGCCGACACAACTACTACTGACCTCCCCAGGCACAAGCAGAATGTACTAGGCTACAGCAGATCGCAGAAATCCGCCGCAATGAGGTGTAAAGCAGAAAAGTAAGAGATACCCTAACCAAACCTGACCAAACTAAACACAACCGGACGCAACCCATCCCAACCTAACTTGCCTATACCACTTTTGCTGGCCTCCCCACTGCCGAGCAGAGCACATTAGAGGAGAGTAGAGCGCAGAGGTCCATGGAATGGCAGTGTATATCACGAGAGGGAAAGGTATCCTGACCTAACCCAAACAAACCTAACCTCACCAAGTGTGACCTAACCAAAGCTAGCGCGCTGTGGCCAACATTTCTGGAATTCCCAGAGCAAGGCAGGGAATACTATATCACAGTAGGTCGCAGAAATCCACCAAATAGCAGTGTACAGCGTAAATGTCAATGCTCCACTAGCCCAACATATGAAGGCATAGCACAGCCGAACGGGACCTAACCCA
>NW_016911757.1:0-935 GCF_001483705.2 Eufriesea mexicana | reverse complement strand
GATTTATGGAACAAAGTTTGCTTACCACCATATTATTCGCAAATGTCAATAAAATTGATTTTTCCACCCAGATTCTTCGGCATTGCAATGCCAATAGCAGGCCAATAGCATCTTTCCGCCTCATTTAAGCAAGAAAGATCGCTCACCACGATATTAGTTGAAAATGTCGATAAAATCGAAAATGCCAGGTACATTCCATATCATTGCTATGGTTATAGCACGCCAAAAGGATCTTTCCTCCATACTTATGCATGGAAGCTAGCTCACCACGGTATAAGTAGAAAATGACAATAAAATTGAACTTTCCGTCCAGATTCTGTAGCATTGCAATGGCAATATCACGCCAATAAAAGCTTTCCTCCTTATTTATGCAAGAAAGTTAACTGGCCACGATATTAAGCGAAAATGTCAATAAAATTGAATTTCCTAATTTCCCGGCCAGATTCTCCAGCATTGCAATGGATATAGTACGCCAAAAGCATCCTTTCACCATACGTATGCCAGGAAGCTAGCTCACCACGCTATTAGTCGAAAATGTCAATAAAATTGAATTTTCCATCCAGATTCTATAGCATTGCAATGGCAATAGCACGCCAATAAAATCTTTGCTCCTTATTTATGCAAGAAAAACAACTCACCACGATATTAGCCGAAAATGTCAATAAAATTGGATTTTCCAGCCAGATTCTAAAGCATTGCAATGGCAATAGCACGCCAATAAAATCTTTGCTCCATATTTATGCAAGAAAGATAACTCACAGAGATATTAGTCGAAAATGTCAATAAAATTGAATTTTCCTGCCATATTCTACAGGATTGCAATGGCTATTGCTCGCCAAAGGAATCTTTCTTCCATGTTTATGCAGGAAAGATATCTCACAAAGATATTAGTCGAAAATGTAAATAAAATTGATTTTTCCAGCCAGATTCATCGG
>NW_016911756.1:0-2208 GCF_001483705.2 Eufriesea mexicana | reverse complement strand
ACCCAAACTGGCTGGAAAATGCAATTTTATTGACATTTTCGACTAATATCGTGGTGAACTTTCTAGGATAAATAAGCAGGAACTATACTATTGGCGTTATATAGCCATTGAAACGCTGTAGAATCTGGCTGGAAAATTCAATTTTATGGACATTTTCGACTTATCCCGTGGCGAACAAACATTCTTGAACAAATAAGGAGGAAAGGTTCTATTGGCGAGATATAGCCATTGCAATGCTACTCATTATGGCTGGAAAATTCAATTTTATTGACATTTTCCACTAAGATCGTGGTGATCTAACTTTCTTATATAAATGTTGGCGAAAGATTCTATTGGCGACCTATAGCCATTGTAATGCTATAGAATCCGGCTGGAAGATTCAATATTATTGATGTTTTGGACTAAATGATGGGCTAACTTCCTTGCATAAATAAGGAGGAGGGATACTTGTGGCGTGCTATAACCATTGCAATGCTATTAAATCTGGCTGGAAAATACAGTTTTATTGACATTTTCTGCTAATACCGTGGTGAACTAACCTTCTTGTTTAAATAAGGGTGAAATATACTAGTGGCGTGCTATTTTCTATAGCCATTGCAATGCTATAGAATCTGGGTGCAAAACTCAATTTTATTGACATATTCCACTCAGATCGTGGTGATCTAACTTTCTTATAAAAATGTAGACGATAGATTCTATTGGCGCGCTATAGCCATTGCAATGCAATAGAATCCGGCAGGAAAGTTCAATTTTATTGCCATTATTTACTAATATCGCGTTGAGCTAACTTTGTTGTATAAATATGAACGAAAGCTCCTATTGGCGTGCCTTAGCCATTGCAATGCTAGAGAATCTGGCTGGAAAATATAATATTATGGATGGTTTCGACTAATACCGTGGTGCGCTAACTTTCTTGTATAAATGCTGACGAAAGATTCTATTGGCGACCTAGAGCCATTCTAATGCTGTAGAATCTGTATGAGAGATTAAATTTTATGGACGTTTTCGACTAATATCGTGGTGCGCTAACTTTCTTCCATAAATAATTTGGAAAGAATCTTTTGGCGTCCTATAGCCATTGCAATGCTGTAGAATCTGGCTGCAAATCTCAATTTTATTGACATTTTCCACTAAGATCGTGGTGATCTAACTTTCGTATATAAATGTTGGCGAAAGATTCTATTGGCGACCTATAGCCATTGTAATGCTATAGAATCCGGTTGGAAGATTCAATATTATTGACGTTTCGGACTAACTGGTGGGCTAACTTCCTTGCATAAATAAGGAGGAGGGATACTTGTGGCGTGCTATAGCCATTGCAATGCTATAGAATCTGGCAGGAAAATTCAATTTTACCGCCATTATTAACTAATATCGTGGTGAGCTAACTTTGTTGTAAAAATATGGACGAAGGATCCTATTGGCGTGCTATAGCCATAGCGAAGCTGTAGAATCAGGCTGCAAAATTCGATTTTGTTGACATTTTCGACAAATATCGCGGTGAGTTACCTTTCCTGCATAAATGATGGGGAAAGATTCTATTGGCGTGCTGTAGCCATTTCCATGGTAATGCTATAGAATCTGGCTGGAAAATGAAATATTATTGATGTTTTCAACTAATATCGTGGTGGGCTAACTTTCTTACATAAATAAGGAGGAAAGATTCTAGTGGCGGCTATAGCCATTGCAATGCTATAGAATCTGGCTTGAAAATAAAATATTATTGATGTTTTCAACTAATATCGTGGTGGGCTAACTTTCTTACATAAATAAGAAGGAAAGATTCTAGTGGCGGCTATAGCCATTGCAACGCTATAGAATCTGGCTTGAAAATACATTTTTATTGACATTTTCGACTAACATCGTGGTGAACTAACTTTCTTGCATAAATAAGGAATAAATATTCTATTGGCGTGTTATAGCCATTGTAATGCTATAGAACCTGGCTGGAAAATACAGCTTTTTTTTACATTTTCGACTAATATTGTGGTGCGCTAACTTTCTGGCAAAAATAATTAGGAAAGACACTTTTGGCGTTCTATAGCCATTGCAATGCTATTGAATCTGGCTGCAAAACTCAATTTTATTGACATTTTCCACTAAGATCGTGGTGATCTAACTTTCCTATAAAAATGTTGACGATATATTCTATTGGCGACCTATAGCCATTGCAATGCTATAGAATCCGGCTGGAAGATTCAATATTAT
>NW_016911755.1:0-397 GCF_001483705.2 Eufriesea mexicana | reverse complement strand
TGATCCATAGGTATCGTATTTACATCGAAATCTTTTTTAACACGTCGAATGTCATATGAGGACTATTGTTGGGTCAGAGTGAATCAATTGTTCAAATCGTTTCGATAATAGATAATAATTATCAATAAAACTGATGAAACGTGAGAAAAATTCAATAAAGAATCAAATTAAGTAATAACAAAAGAAAATAAATAAAAGGAAAGAATATTTAATAAAATATCGATAAAATCAAGTGGTAAATACTTGTTTAGTGTTATAGAAGATACAATCGATTGCTCAAATTGTTATAACGTGTCTTTGTTTGGTTGTAATAATAAAAATTTAAACCCTACGATTTTTACAAAGGAGACCTATTTTAAATGAAGTTTTGTAAGGTTGTCCAACGTCCAAAAATAAA
>NW_016911754.1:509-1747 GCF_001483705.2 Eufriesea mexicana | reverse complement strand
TGAGGCCAGCATGTGAGGTGGCGGCACGTTGGGCTGAGTTCTGTTACGTTTGGCTATGTTTCGGTTGGTTAAGTTAGGTTAGGATATCTTTGACATTTGGGCTATACACTGCAATGCAGTGTATTTCTGCACTCTACTGTGCGCGCGTATATTCCGCCTGGCACCGTGGAGCCAAGCAATATTAGTCACGGCAAGTTAGGCTCTGTTGTGCTACGTTTGGTTATGTTACATTTGGTTAGGTTAGGACCGGATTGCCTCGAGTTCTGTGCTATACACTGATATTCGGTTTATTTCTGCGACCCACGTAGCTGTACCACCTTCGGCTTGGGCCTGAGGACACCAGCAATGTTGGTAGTGGCACGCATGTTTGAGATACGTTACGTCTGTTTAGGGTAGGTTAGGTAATGTTCGGTTAAGGTAGCATTGACTTTTTCGCTGTACGCATATATTCGGTAGATTTCTGCACTCTACTGTGCTCTAATATATTCTGCTAGGCTCCGGGGAGGCCAGCAGACGAGGTCTCGGCTCGTTACGTTTAACTATTCTACGTTCGGTTATGTTAGGTTATGTCAGATTTGGTTAGGATGTCTTCAACTCTTGTCTTAAACACTGCTATTCGATGGGTTTCTGCTCCCTACTCTGCTCTAGTATATTCCGCTCGGCTACGTGGAGGCCAGCAGTGCTGTTGTTGTCATGATAGTCTGAAGTATGCTGTGTTTGGTTACGTCACGCTTGTTTATGTTAGGATATTGTAGCTCAGAATTTTGTGCTATACACAGCCCTTCGGTGGATTTCTGCGCCCTACTGTGCACTACTATACACTATTCGACACTGGGCAAGGCAACACTATTGGACATGGCTCAATAGGTTGCGTTACGGTACGTCTATTAATGTTAGGATTGTTTAGGATAGGACGGGGTAGCTTTGATTTTTGTGCTATACTCCGCTATTCGGAAGGTTTCTACGCCCTACATAGCTCTCCTGTACTCTGTTCGTCTCCTGGGAGTCCATTAACAGTGTTCTCTGCACGTTTGGTTTTGTTAGCCTACGTATGGCCGGCTATGCTGGTTTGGGTTAGGCATGGGTTTCTTTGACTTTCTTGGTATAGACTGTTGTTCGACGGATTGCTGCGCTCCACTATGTTCTAGTATGTTTTGCTTAGCACTGGGGATTCCAGCAGTAGGGGTCTCAGCACGTTAGTGTAGGATAGGTTGCGTTTGGTTATGTGACGTGTGGTC
>NW_016911754.1:0-208 GCF_001483705.2 Eufriesea mexicana | reverse complement strand
CAGGCTCTGTTTGTCTACATTTGTTTGGCTTAGGTTAGCCTATGTCTGATAAGGGTAGCTTTGCCTTTTGTGCTATACACAGCTATTCGGTGAGTTCCCGCGCTCTATTGTGTTCTACCGTAATCTGCTTGGCCCTGGGGAGGAAAGCAATAGTGGTGGCGGAACGTCATATTGAGATATTCTACGTTAGCTTGGTTACGTTAGCCTG
>NW_016911753.1:0-3327 GCF_001483705.2 Eufriesea mexicana | reverse complement strand
TTACGCGGAAAGGTTTGCTCACCGCAATATTAGACGGAAATGTCAACAAGATTGAGTTTTCCGATCAGTATCTAATGCAATGCAGTATCTACAGCAAACCAATGGTATCTTCCGGCCTTGTTAGTGCAGAAAACATTCCTCAACACGATATTAGTCGAAAATGTCAATAAGATTGAGTTTTCCGATCAGTATCTAATGCAATGCAGTATCTACAGCAAACCAATGGTATCTTCCGGCCTTGTTAGTGCAGAAAACATTCCTCAACACGATATTAGTCGAAAATGTCAATAGAATTGTACGTTTCAGGCAGATTCTATTGCAATGCAATGGCTATAGCAAACCAATAGAGTCTTTCCAACATATTTACGCAGAAAGGATTTCTCACCGCAATATTAGGCGAAAATGTCAATAAGATTGAGTTTTCCGGGCTGTGTCTAATGAAATGCAATGTCTACAGCAAACCGATGGAATCTTCTCCCCTTATTTGTGAAGAGAGGTTTCCTCAACAAGATGTAGGTCGAAAATGTCAATAAGAAGGAACTTTTCAGACAGATTCCATTGCAATGCAATGGCTATTGCAACCCAATAGAATTTTACCACGTTATTTACGCAGAAAAGTCTGCTCACCTCACTATTTGTCGAAAATGTTAATAGAATTGAAATTTCCAGTCAGATTCTGTAGCAATGCACTGGCTATAGCAAACCAATAGAAGCTTTCCATCGTATTTACGCAGAAAGGCTTGCTCACCATAATATTGGACGAAAATGTCAATAAAATTGGACTTTCCAGTCAGATTATGTTGTAAAGCAATGGCTATAACACAGAAATAGGATATATCCTCCTTATTTACGTAGAATATCTTGTTCAACACGATATTAGTCGAAATTGGTATTAAAATAGAACCTTTCAGACAGATTCTATTGCAGTGCTTTGGTTATAGCAAACCAGTAGAACCTTACCTAGTTGTTTACGCAGAAATGACAGCTCACATCAATATTAGTCGAAAATGTCAATAGAATTGGAAGTTTCAGGCATATTATATTGCAATGCAATAGCTATAGCAAACGGATAGAATCTTTCCCCCTTATTTATGCCGAAAGGTCTCCGAACCACCATATTAGACGATAATGTCAATAAAATTGGGCTTTTCAGTCAGATTACATTGCAGTGCAATGGCTATAACAAACCAATAGGATATTTCCTCCTTATTTATGTACAATATCTTGCTCACCACGATATTAGTCGAAATTGTTATTAAAATAGAGCTTTTCAGTCAGATTATATTGCAATGCTGTATCTATCGCAAACAAGTAGAACCTTACCTCGATGTTTACGCAGAAAGGACTGCTCACCATAATATTAGTCGGAAATGTCAATAGTATGGATCTTTCAGGCAGATTATAATGCAATGCAATGGCTATTGTAAACGGATAGAATCTTTCCTCCACATTTATGCCGAAAAGATGGCGAACCACCATTTTAGATGATAGTGTGCTTTCCGGTCTTATTCTACAGCAATGCAAGGTCTACAGCAAACCATTTGAATCTTTCCTTCGTGCTTATTCAGATTCGTTTGCTCATCGCGATGTTAGTCGAGAATGTCAATAGAATTGAACTTTTCAAGCTGATTCTACTGCAATGCGATGGCTATAGCAAATCAAAAGAATCTCTCCACCTTATTTACGCAGAAAGGTTTGCTCACTGCAATATTAGACCAAAATGTCAATAAGGTTGTGTTTTCCGGGCAGTATCTAATGCAATGCAGTATCTACAGCAAACCAATGGTATCTTCCCCCCTTGTTTGTGCAGAAAACATCCCTCAACACGATATTAGTCGAAAATGTCAATAAAATTGAACTTTCCAGACAGATTCTATTGCAATGCAATGGCTATAGCTAACCAATAGAATCTTTCCTTGTTGTTTACGCAGAAAAGACTGCTCACATCAATATTAGTCGAAAATGTCAATAGAACTGGACCTTTCAGGCAGATTCTTTTGCAACGCGGTGGCTATAGCAAACCAATAGAGTCTTTCCAACATACTTACGCAGAAAGGTTTGCTCACCGCAATATTAGACAAAAATGTCAATAAGATTGAGTTTTCCGGGATGTGTCTGATGAAATGCAATGTCTACAGCAAACCGATGGAATCTTCTCCCCTTATTTGTGGAGAAAAGTATCCTCAACAAGATGATGGTCGAAAATGTCAATAAAATTGAACTTTCCTGTCAGATTCTATTGCAATGCAATGGCTATAGCAACCCAATGGAACCTTACATTGTTGTTTACGCAGAAAAGACTACTCACCTCAATATTAGTCGAAAATGTCAATAGAATTGGACTTTTCAGGCAGATTCTATTGCAATGAAATGGCTATAGCGAACCACTAGTTTCTTTCCACCTTATTTACGCAGAAATGTTTGCTCATCGCAATATTAGACGAAAATGTCAATAGGATTGCGTTTTCCGGGCAGTATCTAATGCAATGCAATGTCTACAGCAAACCGGTGGAATCTTGCCCCCTTATCTCTGCAGAAAACTTTCCTCTACAAAATATTAGTCGAAAATGTCAGTAGAATTGAACTTTTCATCCATATTCTACTGCAATGCAATGGCTAGAGCAACCCATTGGAACCTTACATTGTTGTTTACGCAGTAAAGTCTGCTCACCTCAATATTAGTCGAAAATGTCAATAGTATTCAACTTTTCATGTAGATTATATTGCAATGCAATGGCTATTGCAAACGGACAGAATCTTTCCTCCTTATTCATGCCGAATAGTTCGCGAACCACCATATTAGACGATAATGTGCTTTCCGCTCAGATTCTACAGCAATGCAAGTGCTGCAGCAAACCAATTGAATCTTCCCTTCGTATTTATACAGATTCGTTTGCTCACCGCGATGTTAGTCGAGAATGTCAGCAGAATCGAACTTTTCAAGTAGGTTCTACTGCAATGCAATGGCTACAGCAAACCAAGAGCATCTTTCCTCTTTATTTACGCAGAATGGTTTGCTCACCGCAAAATTAGACGAAAATATCAATAAGATTGAGTTTTCCGGGCAGTACCTGATGCAATGCATTTTCTACATCTAACCAATGGAATCTTCCCACCTTATTTGTGCAGAAAACATTCCTCAACGCGATATTAGTCGAAAATGTCAGTAGAATTGTACTTTTCAGCCATATTCTTCTGCAATGCAATGGCGATAGCAACCCATTGGAATCTTCCCCCCTTATTCGTGCAGAATAGCTTGCTCTTCAAGATATTAGTAGAAAATGTCGTTAGAATTGATCTTTTCTGACAGATTCTGTTGCAATGCAA
>NW_016911752.1:0-658 GCF_001483705.2 Eufriesea mexicana | reverse complement strand
CGGAGCCGCGCGACTGCCCGGCGAGGGATACCTGGACCGAGGTTCACGGCACAATGCAAGCGGAGAAGCAGGGGCTCGCAACCCGTACTGTGACAACCATCCCGTGGAAGCATGACAATTCACCAAGGAGGGAAAGTACGGTTATATCCAGTCGTGTCGATGCTGCACCAGTGGAGCTACATTCAGGTGCTACGATGCGCGTGACTCGTGGCATCATATTCGCCGGACATCGAGGGGGAGTGATCCTCCTTCGCTGGTGCCGTCAGCGGCACGGGCGACGGCGAAACGTCGTCTGCGTGGTAGTCCCCCGCGAAGATGGCGAAGCGCACGCGAAGGGCGGTGGTGGTGGTATATGACCCTTTCGAAGGTTTGGGGGATATTGAACTCGCCCCGAAACCCACGCGCATAAGCCGGGCGAAGGCGTGCCTCCCCACACGGGAGGAGCTCGCAAGTGCGCGCCGACCGCTGTCTGCTGTGGAACTGTCTGCCGTTATATCCGAGAATTGCGGGAAGATAGAAACCATGGCATACAAGAGTAAAAACCTTCACGGACCGTACGTTGGCGACTTCCGTATGTGCGCCAGGGTGGTGGACACGTCCGGCAGGGAGGTGAGTCTCCAAGTAACAGCCGGCCGTGCCCAGGAGACAATGGCGGAGA
>NW_016911751.1:0-5603 GCF_001483705.2 Eufriesea mexicana | reverse complement strand
TGGAGTCATGGAATATCATCAGCGTAGATGCCGAGAATTATACTTTATAGCAAGAAAAAATTGAAGCAGCAATATAAATATGTAAAGTATTATATGTCTATTGCATTCTAGGTCGGTTAACCATATGACATACGAGATAGAAATCTTTGACGGTCAAATGAAAATTCAGAAAATGGAGATGGTTTATGCAGACAAATAGGAATACAATTAATTTAGGTGATGGCCTCTTCTAACAACAATATATGGAGAATACAGTGAGATTGAAAGGTATGTTGTGTTCCTGATATAAATGATTATTAATATCAGCGGTCAAAGTCAATGATCATCGCTAATGTGTGAAATTTGAATAGAAGGAATGAGAAGAGGGAATGTGTATTATGTCAAATCAAGAAACAGAAAAGAGGCAGCATATGTATCAAGAGAGAAACATGCGTGGCATTGACTTGCCAATATGAGGATCATTGAAGAGATGCAGAATGAACAATTGATAATAGTTATGAAAGGTAAAGTTAAATTGAATATATAATGTAAATGTTGCATTAAGGCAAAAATGTGTAGAAATATCTATAGCAGCTTAGAAACTATAAAAGCATCAGGTATAATTGTGCTGTGGCACAACATGGGCTTCATTGGGCCAATACGGACAATGTCAAAAGGAGGTAAAGCGTATGATTATTCGAGAAAAGAACCATTTGGTTGACTGATTTATAAATAACTAAAGATTTAATGTGAAATATTATTGATGAAGGATTTCTTTTATTATAGGGGACTTACAAACATGAGTGATATTTACATGCACGAGCCAGCCACTAAGGGTACAGTAATGAATATAATTTAATAATATTTCAATGGATTGTGTCTTTAAAAATTTAACCGATATACAATATTTACTTTCTAAATTACGATATATTAATATATTAAATAATTTCTAATTTGAATTACAATAATAAATAATAAATTTTTATAAATTTGATTTTGAAAGCATTTTACATTAATAAATCTAATATATTTGTTATAACTAGGTTGGAATGAAAACAACTGTTGGTGATGTTGAGTTAGAATTCTGGACAAAAGAAACTCCAAAGGCATGTAGAAATTTCATACAATGAAAATATTGGGATGACACTTTATTTCATAGAATTATCAAAGGATTCATAACACAGGATAGTGATCTCACAGGTACAGGAATAGGTGATAAAATATATGGAGAACCATTTATAGTGAGACTGTATTTAAAAATAAAATGAATTCCTTTCTGATTCAAAAATAGTTATTGGATATATGTGTTTTAGGACGACTTTCATACAAGATTACGTTTTTGTCGACGAGATTTAATTGCTATGGCTAATGCTGGAAAAGATGACAGTAGTTCCCAATTCTTCCTTACTCTTAGTTCTATACCAGATTTGCAAAATATACATACAATGTTTGGTAAGGTTACTGGAGAAACTATATATAACATGCTTAAACTTGAAAAAGCACCTGTAGATGTGGTAAATTTAATGTTTGTAAGAAAATATGTCAAAGAATGGTATAAATATTATATTTCCTCTTTTTGTAGAATGATAAACTACTGTATCCTCCAAGATTGTAAAAATTTATAATATTGAACAATCCATTTTCTGATATTGTACCAAGAATAATAGTACAGGAAGGTGAAGAAGTAAAGGACAGTTAAAAAAACTAAAACAGCAGCAGTAAAGTAAAAATCATATATGTTTGGAGAATTTAGCCCTGATAGTATTGTTCTTTGGAATGAAAAATTTTGTTTCAGAGATTTCAATCTTTTATCATTTGGTGGAGAAGTAAAGGAAGATGAAGAAGAATCTGTGATATTAAAAAAAAGTATACTGGTAAAGGCAAATCAGCTTATGATCATTTAACTGATCCAAAATTAAGCTCACAACCAGCTGTTGAACCACCTGGACCTCCAAATAAGAAAAGGAAAAAAGTCAAAAAGATGATGAAGTAAAAACTTAAGAAGAATTAGAAGTTATAAATAAAGAGAAAGAGTTAGTTTATTGTTTACATTATAACTATGTTATAGAAGGTAGAATTTTTCATTGACTGTCTTATATTTATATTTTCCAAGAAACGAAGGAAAGGATAAAAAATAAATTGAGAGATATAAAAAAAACAAACAGAGAATTATGTTGTTAATAATTAACGTGTATATGTGAAACTTCCAAAGTGAATAAACGGTACATAAATATATAACCATCGTAGTTTCATTTTCTTTTTACCAAGAGCAAAATCACTCGCTTTCATCTGTGACTTAATGTTCGTCTATAATTAATTCAACAACTTTTGTAATTGCATCGTGAAGACACAGCCTCAGCGAGCCTTCTAATATAAGTCTGGATATGAATTCATTGTTATTTAATTCATTATTGGTGATTATTGCATAGAGTGCTTGAACCATTGGCGGAGATAGTAATGGTTTGTCTTTCCATTAGTATAATGGAATAGCTAATAATTTCAGTTCATAAATTAATTATAGAAATTTGGAATTTTTCGCAACAGAAATATATCTATATTTGCATCATTGACGTTATTAAATATAAGAGGCATCGTTTGATATTTTACATCGGTACTTTATCACATAGCTATTTCAAAGATGCAACATTTTCCCGCTACAAAAATACCTAGCACATCCGGCTGCAGCCAACTTCCAGTTGGTGGCAAGCGGGCATAACATTAACATCGTGCTATATTCTCCCGCGTCAAAATAAAACATTAAATATCAGAACGTTTCGTGAAGTAGTGATATCGCTGATTGACGTCTTAATTACTTTATGAAGATCAGGATTTCTAACTGTGAACATTTCTACGGTGGTAATATACTACATGTGAAAAAAAGTTATGTTACATAGTGTAAATTGTATAACGATACACGTGGGAAATAAAGTGGTGTGAGTGCCGTATCCTATGATACTACCGCATTGTCCGTTATTATCGGCTATAGAAGATTCTAGATTTCGACAGTTCGTTGGAATATTTGTTCAACATTACTCTGAATAGACAGCTTTTTAATAGTTTTTTCAATTTTTCTTTGATCTTGACATTCCATTGCAACATAGTTATGTATTATCTCTTTTACATTCTAAATTTCAATTTTAGATTAGAATATTTCATAACTAATGCATAGAATAGGCTGCTGTCGAACCAGTAGGGCAATTATATTACAATTAAAGGTGCATATATGTACCAAAGTAACAGAAAAGCAGGTGCCAGTGAAATCGCTCTACACAGCATACTTTATTCGCCTATCTTTCTGAAATTAGGCTTCTCGGTTAGATTTTTTCGGTATAACAGCGTAGAGTAATTTTTCCCTTAACGGAATCGGATATTTTTTTTCGGTTCCGAGCGTGCGTTTTCGAGAAATAGTGCCGAAGGTATCAGTGAATCTCAGATCGTGCGACGCAATTTACTTTTTTGGCTTCTATCTCTTGAATTAGGCTTTTTGAATCGGATTTTTCCACTGATTCGCATAGAGTGATTTATTCCTTAACGGGATTGGATATTTTCTTTCGGTTTCAAGCGTGCGTTTTTCTAAAATAGTGCCGAATGTGTCAGTGGATGTCAGATCGTACGACGCAATTTACATTTTTGGCTTCTATCTTTTGAATTAGGCTTTTTGAACCGGATTTTTTCATCGATTCGGGTAGAGTGATTTATTCCTTAACGGTATTGGATATTTTTTTTCGGTTTCGAGCGTGCGTTTTTCTAAAATACTGCCGAATGTGTCAGTGGCTGTCAGATCGTACGACGCAATTTACTTTTTTGGCTTCTATCTTTTGAATTAGGCTTTTTGAACCGGATTTTTTCACATATTCGCGTAGAGTGATTTATTCCTTAACGAGATTGGATATTTTCTTTTGGTTTCAAACGTGCTTTTCGAGAAATAGTGCCGGAAGTGTCAGAGGCTCTCAGATCGTGCTGCGCAATTTACTTTTTTGGCTTCTATCTTTTGAATTAGGCTTTTTTGAATAGGATTTTTCCACCGATTCGCGTAGAATGATTTATTCCTTAACGGGATTGGATATTTTTTTGCGGTTTCAAGCGTGCGTTTTTCTAAAATAGTGCCGAATGTGTCAGTGGTTGTCAAATCGTACGACGCAATTTACTTTTTTGACTTCTATCTTTTGAATTATGCTTTTTGAATAGGATTTTTCCACCGATTCGCGTAGAATGATTTATTCCTTAACGGGATTGGATATTTTTTTGCGGTTTCAAGCGTGCGTTTTTCTAAAATAGTGCCGAATGTGTCAGTGGTTGTCAAATCGTACGACGCAATTTACTTTTTTGACTTCTATCTTTTGAATTATGCTTTTTGAATAGGATTTTTCCACCGATTCGCGTAGAATGATTTATTCCTTAACGGGATTGGATATTTTTTTGCGGTTTCAAGCGTGCGTTTTTCTAAAATAGTGCCGAATGTGTCAGTGGTTGTCAAATCGTACGACGCAATTTACTTTTTTGACTTCTATCTTTTGAATTATGCTTTTTGAATAGGATTTTTCCACCGATTCGCGTAGAATGATTTATTCCTTAACGGGATTGGATATTTTTTTGCGGTTTCAAGCGTGCGTTTTTCTAAAATAGTGCCGAATGTGTCAGTGGTTGTCAAATCGTACGACGCAATTTACTTTTTTGACTTCTATCTTTTGAATTATGCTTTTTGAATAGGATTTTTCCACCGATTCGCGTAGAATGATTTATTCCTTAACGAGATTGGATATTTTCTTTCGGTTTCAAGCGTGCGTTTTTCTAAAATAGTGCCGACTGTGTCAGTGGCTGTCAGATCGTACGACGCAATTTAGTTTTTGGCTTCTATCTTTTGAATTATGCTTTTTGAATAGGATTTTTCCACCGATTCGCGTAGAATGATTTATTCCTTAACGGGATTGGATATTTTTTTGCGGTTTCGAGAGTGCGTTTTCGAACAATAGTGCCGAATGTGTTAGTGGCTGTGAAATCGTGCTGCGTAATAGTGCATTTTCTTTTCTATTTCCGAAATTAGTATTCTTGATTAGGTTTGTGCTATATATCAGTGTAGAGTGGAATTTTCTCTAACTAAATTGAATACCTTTTTTCAGTTCGTTTTGGATTACGTTCCTGTGGTCGCTGTTAAATTGCTATGGCTAATGCTGGAGTAGATAACAGTGGTTCCCAATTCTTCTTTACTCTTGGTTCTCAATTAGATTTGCAGGATAAACATTCAACTTTTGGTTATGTTACTGAAGAAACTATATATGACATGCTTGAACTTGAAGAAGCACTTGTAGATGAGGTAAATTTAATGTTTATAAGAAAATGTATCAAGAATTGATATAAATATAATATTTCCTCTGTTTTGTAGAATGATAAACCACTTTATGCTCCAAAAATGATAAAAGCTGAATTATTGAACAATCCATTTTCTAAAATTATACCAAGAATAATAGTACAGGAAAGTGAAGAAGTAAAGGACAGGAATAAAGTAAAAATTATATATGTTTGTAGCATTTATCCATGATAGTATTATTCTTTGTAATAAGAAATTTTGTTACAGTAACTTCAATCTTTTATCATTTGACGAAAAAGCAGAGGAAGATGAAGAA
>NW_016911750.1:0-500 GCF_001483705.2 Eufriesea mexicana | reverse complement strand
TCTCATTATTTAGGCGGGAAAGGTAGCTCACCTCGATATCAGTCGAAAATGTCCATAAAATCGTGTTTTCCACCCAGATTCTGTAGCATTGCAGTGGATATATCGCGCCAATAGAATATTTCTTCCCTATTTATGCAAGAAAGATAGCTCACATCGATAGTAGTCGAAAATGTCAATAAAATTAAATTTTCCAAACACATTCTGTAGCATTACCATGGCGATAGCACACCAATAGTATATTTCACCCTTATTTATGCAAGAAAGATAGCTCACATCGATAGTAGTCGAAAATGTCAATAAAATTAAATTTTCCAAACACATTCTGTAGCATTACCATGGCGATAGCACACCAATAGTATATTTCACCCTTATTTATGCAAGAAAGATAGCTCACATCGATAGTAGTCGAAAATGTCAATAAAATTAAATTTTCCAAACACATTCTGTAGCATTACCATGGCGATAGCACACCAATAGTATATTTCACCCTTATTTATGCA
>NW_016911749.1:437038-494687 GCF_001483705.2 Eufriesea mexicana | reverse complement strand
AAGAAAAGTGCATGCAGATCGGAGGAATTCTGTGTAAAATGGTATACGGGTGGCAAGGTATGGACACGTTCTTAGACTCGTTGGAGGCGTCCCGATGCGCGTCGTTGCCACCAACGCAAGGGGTAGCGACGACGTCGGAGGCACACCCGAATGTGGATGAAGTTCCGTGTGCAGCCAGTAACTATGTCGAGCCACGCGGAGAATCTCAAGCAGAGTACCACGTTGATATGCAGATACGTCGCTGAGGGCTGAAGGTCTGCGCATGCGTACGTAATTTTGCAAATATTTCGCCAATGTTTCCGCCGTTTTTATTTCCTCCCGTCGAGCTTTCACGGAGAGAGAAACGCGATACAATTTACAAGAATAAACATTTTCATTTAACGTCGTCGTTGATACGAGTTTAATACTAGAACTACCGACCAATAAAAAGTAATCAAATATATTATACACAAATGAAGATAATCGCAGCGGTACGAGGTAGACAAATAACTATAAACAATTATCTTTGGACATAAGTAAAAGTAAAAACAAATTTTGTCAAAAGCTGTTTATATATTCTCAAAACTTATAAAATTAAGATATCCGAAACGAGTCAGTTTGACCATTTCAGTAATTATAGTATTAATCGATGCAATTGCAATTTTCTTTCTCGAATTACTATTACTACGTGGGAAAAATTTTTGACCGAACACCATAACACGAAATTACTTAAAATTACTATAGAATGTTGGACGTAAAGCGTAATAATACGAGCATAAAACGATAATAATTAAAAATGAAAAAGGAAGATGATTAACCTCTCACCTTACAGTTTGACTTGCAATGGTGCGTGCCATAATCAACAGCAACCTCAAATATTTACGTCGAAGCACGTCGAGCCACTGCGTCCGAACGCGTCAAAGAACAACACGCAACTGAGACAGAAGACATCGACGAAAATTCACATCCATAGTAACCTACCATGTAACACATTTCAGAACCTTCGAATTTCAAACAGATTTCAAATACAACTCGATTATATACCACTGTCTGTACAATTTTAATAAACATTCAAAATTAATAAATACTATTAATAAATATTATAAATAAAAAATATAAAGAAACTGATCACGTATACCTAAGAAAATAAAAATTACAATTGTCGCGATACCAAACACGAGATCGATGCTTCTAATAAAGAATAAACGAAGGAAAAAAGAGAATTCCTTAAATAATTCTTGCGAGGTAAAATGAAGAGAAATGAATGAGAAATGAATGAGAAATGAATGAGAAATGAATGAGAAATGAATGAGAAATGAATTGCTCTCTGGGCAAACGGTATGACAATGGGAGATCGACACGATGAACACGGTGTGAGTTAGGAACTGATAAGGACGCACTACGCCTAAAGGGAGTCCGTTTGCTCGAAGGGAGCAACTCTGGTTGAGCTCCTACAGGCGCTGTCCGCAGCGAGATGGTTAAAGAATTCCCGAAATCAGAGTATATCGTAGACATAAGTTTATTAAACTAGAGAACCTAAACCATTACAACCCTACCTTCTTTTCCAAGTATGAAATTATTCAGAGAATCACGAAAGCATCGGAAGGGGTTGAATATCAACCCCCGTTGAAATCGACATAACAGAGTTCCGGGACAAGTCGAAGGACGATGAAGAACGGAATTACTCGGGAGAACTGAAATTAAGAACGACGTCGATTCTATCTCGGACAGATCCGATTACACCTGGATCCCTGCAGCAAATTCAAAATGAAGATCCATCATCGTTACGCTTATCCAATCTCCACCGATCGGGCCACCGGCATTACGTTAACCTTCTCTTCCAATGAAAAGTTACGATCATCCTAACGTCGATTATCATCCTTGCACTAACTTCGGCTACATCAAACCGAGATGTCCCTTAGCCATTGCGCCGCGTCCATAAACCCTTTCGCGACTCCAACGGACCTAATTCGAGTCTCGTTCGTTTTCTCCTTGACTCGAGTGTTCTCTCCACGATTTCAATGGGTTTTTCTATCGAATAAAAGGTCAAGAAGACTCTGTTGCGTCTCCAATACTGCCAACTCCTTTGACTAGAGTTCTGCGGGGTTGTAGATCCCGTTCTATTGACGTAACAGGGTCGAGGATGCGGTCTAATCGCACTTGACACATCAGGGATAGGTAGTTTACAAGGGAAGGTAGGAGAGACAAGTGTGTCACAAACAATTACAGGACTATATTTATTACTATAAGAATTACTGTACTCTATGTCACAGGTGCTGATGCAGAACTCAGCAAAAGGAAAAACAGGAAAAACCTCACGATCGCTTCTGTATGCGAAAAGTGGTGGAAATATAGAAGCCCAGATATGACTATGTCCCTCAGGTAGCGACTTCTGACTGGTCCACATCGGTCTGTACTATGTTTATTACTATACGAATTACTACACTCTATGTCACGGGTGTTGGCAATAAACTGAACAAGAAAGGGAAACAGGAAAAACTCCACGATCGCATCTGTATGCGAAAAGTGGTGGAATAGAAGAGCAGATACGACCACGTCCCTGAGGTAGAGACCTCTGACAGGTCCACATCGGCCTGTATGAACTAGAGTCGTTGTACTCCAACAAGTTTTATTGCTAGCTTTACCCAGTGGCCAGGCTAGGTCCTTGACGAATGAATACGAAAAAGATTTTACATAAACGATGGAGCACAGGTTGAATTTTAAATAGCCAGGATGGAGATTTGGCCTCCATATGGAACAACCTAGGAGAATGTGTTTTCCCTCGCACTGCTCCAGTATAAACGACAACAATGAAAATAGGAGGATTCTCATGATCCATTTGTAATTTGCAAGTGATCTAAACATGGTTAGGGATTTAAAATTTCGAAAATGACTGACGCACGTGGTGTCCAGGTGACACGAGTGTTCTAGAATCATATAGATAACAAATAAACGAATTTCAAACTCGACTAGGAAGATTCGGCGTTAGGACAGATTCTTCTCGATGTTTAATTCCGTTTTGGTACGAGTTCTCTGATCCAAGGAACGATTTACGAGTCTCATAATGTCCCGCTACCCTTGATATCCTGTCCACCTGACGGAGACGAAGCTCGCAGCATCAGAAACCAGGCCACGTCGTTGGATGTTCGTCTCGGTGACGAGGATTCGTCACCGGGAGTGGCACTTTATCGAGAAACACTGTCGTTCTGCGGGAAACGACGCGGCAGCCATCGTAAACGTCGATACGACCGAATCGCGATAGAGGGCTGGGTGCATCCGATGGCTGCGTTTCAGGTGTCTCTTGGCTCGTCTGACACTTGTATCGCGTGAATTTTAGATTCGCTAAATAACCTGAAGGATCATCGCCAGACATCCTCTGGATCACTGAGTAGCTCCTGCGATCTGTGCAACGACTCGCGCTCCGTTTCGCAATCTTGAACGCTGGTAGAGGATAGGGACCTAAGTTTAAAGGTGAGAATGAATCTACCAATCTCGTTACCTTTTATGCAACGCTTCATTTTAGCCAAAGATCGTACGTTTTTAGAAAAAACCGCATAATTTTCGGAAACTGAAGGTGACAGAGCAATTTCTATTATAGATTCACCTTCAGGAAAGTAGACTGTAGGAGAAATACTCAATGGATATTGCAGATTAAAATTCGCGTTGAAGAGTGTTATTGGAAAGTCGAGGGATCATGGAGAAGGAAATATCGAACATGTCGCTGGATATAAATAGATGACACGCGTTTACTCTTGGTAAAAAATAGGTGGCACGTAGGAAAAGTGTCTCGGTGAAAGGAAACTCGAGATTGTCCGCCTCGTTCGCTCGAAAGTTTCGTTCCAGCAAGGAAAATAGGGTTTCTGAAAGGGGAGTCTAAGAGAAAAGACTTTGGCTGAGATATTAATGGCGAGTTTTTTGGCGGAGCGAGCTGAATTCAGAAATTTTTCCACCATTTTCCTCTATTTCTTAATTTCGCTTCTGAACAAACTTCGTTCGATATAATTCTCGTTGCCGAAATTAACCTGATTCTCTAATTCTTCGTTTGGCAATTTGTGGGTGAACTTTGAAAAGTGAAAATCGTTATGTTTGAATGGAAGAACGGTGTAAACAGTCGAAAAGATTTCTTGGATGAATATTTCGCTATGATCATTCGTCAGCTTGGAAAATAAAAATTTGTTTCGAAATAAGTTTGTATTGCGATTTTCGTATGTCTATCCCCAGCTTTGTGTCCATATTGTTATCCTTGATAACTGGCAAACCAGTACCCATCAGCAGATATTAATAATTCAGAGCAAACATCAAGTGCAGCGAGTATCCGCTTTACGTGATTACATCGAGATCCATTACAGCGTGCTTTGTACAAAATTCAAATTAGCCAATATTTGTAGAAACCATAAATTCACGTAAGTGATATTTCGATCGAAATATGAAACTTCGACGAACGTTATTCGACGTCTGTTTTAAAAAATTTCCTACAATCTTGCGATCTTCGATGACCTTGATTCAGCCTACCTAACATAAAACGACGATTAAGTATTCTTCCACAAAGCGGGTACTCTAGTGTGAAGAACATTGTTAGGGAAATTTTTGCAGGGAAACTATTATACCTCTTGCAGTGAAATTGGCGGAGTTTATTTGTACATATTTCAACGACGTCTTACAATTTTTTGGAACAAAAGAATTTAAAATTAGTGGCACTGTATATTCTCAAACATAGTCGCTTTCAAAAGAGGTCGTCTCACGGTGTCCATGATTCCGGCTATTCTGCTTGTCTGAAATAAAAGAAAAATGTGTAAGTTCTTTCATCGGTATGAATTTGGCTATAGCAGAGAATAAAACGAAAGCAAAAAGTCGCTAACTAAAAAGGTTGCGATACTTTAAAGTTCAATTATCGATTTCTCTACATTTTACTAAACTTCAAAGCCCTAAAAGATACAAAAAAAAAAAAAAAAAAAAAAAAAAAAAAAAAAATTAAAAAATGTGGTTGATTCTAATAGGGGTCATACTCGCACGTGTACTAAATGCATACTTAAAATTATAAGGCAATTAGATTTAAATAGGTTGAGTAAATTTTGAGATATCGTGGACACCGATCTGCAAAACATAGTTTCCGGAGAAATGCCTTTAAAGTTTAGTACATGGATAATAATTATTCATATAACGAAAATCATACTTACAGCTAATCTGCCAGCTTGGAACTATGTGGAGGACCTTCTTCTTACTCGAAAATGTCCTTATTCTGCTGCTCTCTTATCGATTCGAGATCCCTTTACAGCTTCTGTCCAGCAACCTTTCGATTAATCGATCCCATGCTTGTCTCGAGCGTTTGCGTAGCTTGTTGTCCAATGGTTATGGACATTTTGAACAGTAAAGTTAAGATGCTCGAGAAACCTTTATAAAATATATTTACAGCCAGGAATGTCGATATTTCAATGCTTGGTCGTGCATAACGAATATGTTTAGGCGCAAAAGTCCAAACTAACGAATCGAGGGATTCATTATTATTGTGGGCTTCCGTTTAGGGTTCCGTCCCCTGAAAAGGTGAGATGTTCTGGTCACTGTCTAGCTTCTACATAATGTCTTCTTTCCTCTTCTGCAGCTCGCAAAAACACCCATTTATACACCGCTGATGCTGCACTGTGTAAATGTTCGAGACGAGTATAGTACGTGTTGATAGCCAATCCCTGGCTAATATCTATAAGACCGCAAAATAAATTTATTCTTTCTGTTCGAATTCCGAAAAGCCGCATAATAAATAAAATTTTACGATTTACTTCGAATGGATTGTCGATTAAGAGACATGAATCCACAAATTTCAGTCCGCACTTGCACACCGTCCAAATTTTAAATCCAAAGCCGCGATTGCTGTTTCGAGCAAAGCGAATATTACTTTTGCACGTAATGCGAGATGCTATTCTTGAAGAAACAGCAATAAAATTCAAAACGCAGTGGCCGAAATTGCTTGATGCAACAGCGTTGTCATCTGGCCTGTTCTGCAATTTTTCGGCCGACGTACTCGCATGATGGTGTCACGCCCTTCAAACAACAATAACTTCGTTAATTTTAGAAATTCGCACGTGAAGACACAAAAAATAATTTTCGAAAATATATCTCTTAAGAGTATGCCAAAAGAAAAAAGAAAAAAAAAAGAAATTGATTTTTCCAAAAGTTCAGAGTAAAATACCCCCTTAATCATGTGAAATTCTTATTTTTCAGAGAATTTCACAATGTTAACCTCCCCCAAATTAAATTATAAACGCATTAAAATATCGTATAAAAAATAATAATACCTAACTAAAAATCGAAATGATTTTATAATAATCTTCAAACAACTTCCAGTGACCTCAACGTAAAAATACCGAATGATTATGATGATCATTGAACAACGTTGACGTTAGTTCACCTTTCGTGTCGCAAATTGACCCTCTCCCTCCCAATATTCTTCAATTAAATACCACGAGATCTTCGATTTCACGATCAGCATGAATCACCGAAAAGAAATTTCACAATTTTAATCTTGCACTCGCGAAATTCCAAGCTCGCAGAAATTTCAGCGAAGAAGGCAGGAAAAGTTACAGAGGAAAAACAAACGCAAACGAAGGCTCGATGTACCAGTTAATCGATTTTGCCCAACATTTTCCGCTTATTAAGCTTTATACGAGTTTCGCGCGAACGAATTTGCCAGTTACACGCGAAACGGCGCTCGAAGGCTAATTTATCGGAAGTTCGTTAGCCTGATACAATTTCATCCGCGAAAGTTTCGCGCCGCCCCAGTAACCATCCGGGGTCCGACATCTAGCTGTTTCTTACGCGCGAACAATCGTATTACGAGTACGCAGTCGGTCGGGATTCCTTCAGACGCGACTCGTTACCGTCCCGGCGTCGCGACGCCGCCCGGGCAGAATAACGCGGCCCAAGTTTCGAGCATAATTATGTTGCGTAAGGGTAATTACACCGTGCCACGCGGGGAATTTCAAGTTTCCTGCACTCTCGCGCATCCGCGCCGCAATGGCGCGCGCTCATGCATGCAGCGGCAAGAGGAGTATATATCTCGGGAGATTTGCCAAAAGTGACGGTCGTCTGAACGAATGAAAAGAATTTGCGATGGTGTCTGCGTGAGTGGATCACTGGATAAATTTCATGTACGGTTTGCTGGGTGATAATCCTGTCGCAGAAGGGAAGATCAACGAAAGGTAAGTTTGTTTGGATAAATTAAAGAAGCTTTTATATCAGGGTACATTAATTTTTTGATAATTCAATTTTAATCGACGTGCAGATATTTTGGGTACTGGAAGAGTCGAAGATTATAAGGATTTATTGAGGGTGATGGTCATTTGGGAAAATAAAAATAAAATTTGCATTACAGCGATGGACAATAATAAATGTATAAATGGATTGTCGAGTAATTTTTATCAACTGCTGTTTGGATGCTAGGAAGATCGAAGACTGATAAAGAACTGATATTAAGGGGTTGCAGTCATTTGAGTGTAAATAATTTTTGAGAGCCGATCTTTGAGTACTACTGGAAAGGAATAGACGGTAAAAGATTAATTTTCTACGTGAATTACGAAAATTAATAGAATGCAAATTTCTGACACAATATATTAATTCGATATGCAATTTTTCTCAATTTATAACTTTCTTATGCTGATAAATGGAAGGGTTTGAACCACCATGGACAATTTCTCTCGAAGTTCGTGGAAATGTGAAGTTTGAAATTTTATACTATTCGTAAGAAGGCATAGTTAATAAAGTACATGTTTCGAAATGCCATATGATAGGTCAGTAGACAAATAAATAAAAAATATAAATTGTAACGTTCCAGTCGAATTATTCGCCTATGTATCGCCACTTATACGAGAACACACGCGCAGCCACATGCTTCTACGGATAAAAGGAATTATAACATTATCCAAAGCTGCATTATCCTCTATTATCCAATAGTTCTCTTTCAAACCTGTTCCTCGTTACCCACGAAACTCTGCCCCGTTAATTATAATTGTTATACCGTTTCAATGACCATTTCCCTTCTGTTAACCATTTAAAAGCTTCGCAATGAACCAGTCTTGCCCAAAGCTTTTACGGTCTTTCCAGGATAGCTATACCGATTTTCCGTGTGAATTAATTCCTGCATCGCGCGTTATCGGCTATCGACAAACGTTGCGTCAATGTTGAACAACGCCCCGCGAACAAAAGAAATGTTCGCCAGTTCGCCGAAGAACACGAATTTAATGACGCGGGCGGATATCGAATGACATGCATTATCTTCGATACACGTATGCCCGATGTTTCATTCGAGAACACTCGGAATAAGCGCGGCTTGCCAAAATACGCGTAATTAATTACCACGCAACGTGTTACCCGATGTATCGGCTGTCGCGTGGAATTTTCAGCGAGTATTTCCAGCCTGAAAACACGCTTGATTTCCATGGAAAAATAATAATTCTCCACATTGCCACGCGATAATAAAACTACCGCGTTATCGAAGCTGCCGGCTCCCCTGTTTAACGACAAGTAATGAATTTTATAAACATCCGGTCGTCGCGTAAACTGCCTCGTTCAGCCAAATGCTCCAGCTATGGATTTAACCGAAATGTTTCGCTCCGCGAAAATTCCGATTTTTCTCTCCCCGTTCCGCTTAACGGGAACGACAAACTCTCAGAATTCATCGTTCTTCGTTTGTTTCGGTACCTATTCCATTTTAATCAACCTTCCCTCCGTCCACCGAATTTTTTAATATCGATTAATCTCCATTTATACGTTATATGGAATTATTTATCAACGGGGTGGAAACTACGCGACGAATATCCGAATTTTTCGAATATATTACGCTAGTAGTATAGGAATATATTCTGTCGGTGGCGACTGCACGCGAAGCGAAAGCCATTTTGTTATGCATCGACTTTATTTCGCGTCGATTAATTTTCATTTTCACTTTTCGTAGATTTATTTATTATCGTCGACGGGACTACACGATTGCTGGAAAAATTCGAGAACATCAGCTTTTGAATATTCCACGCGCAATTCCATTAACAGCGAGCACACGCGATACAGCCACCGTCTTGTTATTCGTTGAATAGTACAGACCATCGATTAATTTCAATTTACACTGCTATAGCTTTACTTATCATTATCCAATTGGGAAGTTACGCAACGAATATCTCCGCATTTCCAAATATTTTACATTCAATTTCATTAATAAATAATATACACGCGCGAAACGGACGCCATATTGTCAGTCATCGAATTACACTGGTATCGATCAATTTTAATTCGCACCTTTTGTAAATTTATTTGTCACGCAGAGTGTTATATAATCGCTGGAAAGACTGCAGAAGATTAGCCCCCGAATATTCCGCGCGCAATCCATTAGCAGCGAGCGCGCGCGAAACGGCATCCATTTTGTTATGCACCGAATTTATATAGCGTCGATTAATTATAATTTTCATTTTTCGGAGAATCATTTATTATTCACGGGTAGGTCGCACGTCGAATATCCCTGAATTTCTGAATATTTTACACTCGATTTCATTGGTAAGTACCAAACGCGCGCGAAACGGGCGCCATTTTGTTATTCGTCGAATTTCATTAGCATCGATCAATGTTAATTCGCACCTTTCGCAAATTTATTCGCCACACAAATTGTTATATAATCCGTGGACAAGTCGAGAAGATTAGCCCCCGAATATTCCGCGCGCAATTCCATTAGCGGCGAGCGCACGCGAGGCGGCCGCCATTTTGTTGTACATCGCTTTAGATGGCGGAGTGGCAGGCAGATTCGATATTAACTTTCAACTCGGTCGATGGGAAATAAGCACTGGCGCATTTACGACCCGCTATAACAAGAACCTATCCACTCCATCGAACGGTTCTTCCGTGTAACCGAACCCCTGTTTCCCGTCTTCCTGTAATAAACGTCAATCTAACCAAAAAGCACGTTATCGGCGCTGGCCGACGACAGGAAGCCGGGTGCCAGGTTCGACCAATGGGCGCCGCAGATTGAAGCACCACGACCGTTTAATTATTTCATTAACAGGTAACGTTTTACGACCTCTCGACCAGGGCAGACCGCCGTCGGTTTATTACCGTGCCACGTAATTACTAGCCTTTACTATCGTGACAGCGGATCGCATATTGAACTTCCGGCCGATTCCTCCGCTCTCGTTTGTCGTTATCCATCGCGTTTTACACGGCAATTCCGCGAAACGTCAAATCGCACTTAACCACGGCTTAAGGGTGTCTTTTGTCGCGAGGAAGGAACTCGAAAGAAACGAAGAAAGCGTAACACCGAAGGGATTGAACGGTTTCAAGATCGATGCAGCTCCTCTGGAACGTCATTCGATCTGTTGATAGCCGGCCACGTTATTTCTGTCATCCCAGCCGCGTTACTTTATACCGGAATATCGGAATTGTTCCACGAAGCTAAATCTCCGTCTTCTTTCGCAGTTATTTCCATCGGTCGAGGCTAATTGCTCTCGGATCGGATTCGTCAATTTGATGCCGGCTGTTACCACTGAAGATAGGAAATGAGAGAAAAGGAGAATTTTTGTTTGACGAAACGTCGATGAACTGCCATTTTTAGTAGCTCGATTCAGCTGGTAAAATGCAGGTCTAAGCTCTGCAGACTTCGACGACGCGAGTAACTCTCGTTTGTCACTGACTCGTAACCGCGATTGGGAATATCGAAGAATTTGCGAAGGCTGGAGACAGTAATTAATTAATTACACGAGAACTTCTGAATAGGCATAGGCGACCCATAGAGGAGCGTGTTCTTTTAACGCGCTGCTGGCCGGTGAAAAATGGAAAATAATGAAGCCAGGAAGAAAAGGGTTCGAACGACAATGGAGCGGCGGTGAAAAGGGAAAGTCATAATGGAGGAGGGGATGGAAGGACACAATGAGACGGCGGAGAAAAGGAGAAACCGCGACGGAATCACGGAAACGAAGAACCCGCGTTCCAATGGCGAGCAAATATCTCGAAACTAATTTCTACGACGCCATCTTTCCATCGAGCGTGCGTTTCGCTTCGAGACACGGGAAAAGAGACGACAGCCGATCCGATATGGAAGAGAAATGCTATTGCTATCGATAAACACGTTCGTTCGGCATGGCCTGTCTTCGTGTCCGAGTATGGAGGTGAGCTATGATTGTTCGAACGAAAATTGCCGAAGGCTGAAATTGTAAAACGTGATCCTTTCTTACAGATGTTCCGTGTGCCAGTTTTAGGACTTATATCTGCGAGTATTCGATATTTGTACAAATACCAATAACGAGTATATTGTATACAAATGATGACAATTGTAATTGTACGACGAAGACAAATAAAAATAAACTTTTTCATAAACAGCTGTGTACTCTTGAAAATAATTTTGATAAATCTTCCTAAATTTTTCTCCCCAATTTCTATACCCTTTTCTTCCTCCGACTTTTGTTACAAAGATTGGAATTCCCCTTGTATATATTCTCCTTTTAATAATAATAATATTCCAAAGATCCCTATTAACAGAGACCATCGATCTTCCCAGCCCGATATGCCGAAGGTCAAATCGTGTTAATTATTCCGCGAAAAATTACTAGAATCTTTTTAAACAACGCGCGTTATTAATTATAATTATTACAATAATACACGCGTAATTGTATACCGCGATAATTTTACAATAACATATACAGCGCGATAATTCTTTCCTTCAAAATTACCATGAAACGGATATTACATGAATAAAACAAATCCTGGATTTAAAAGGCCCCCATTAAATCGGGCGAGTGTTAATTAGCGATTGCAGCGTTCTCCGTAATGTCCTTTGAAATGCCGATCTACGACCTATTAGTACTAACAACGATAATAATAATAATCGCGCGATCGCTTATCAGCCGCGCTGCAGGATGAAACGATCGGGTTAATAAAATCGCATCGTGATTAAAAAGCGACTAACACGTACGCGGCATGCAAGATTCCCGAGGGTAATTGAACTTTTATACAAACACGGACACGCGGATTCATTGTTCTTTGACACGCAAAGCGCGTGAAGGTTCGGCCATTGAAAAAATATAAAAAGCACGGGACCGGGGGTGCGAAAAATACGTGGAGCCATCCGCGCGCACCGATGGGAAATGGTAAATGTTTCGCTCAATGTTAAAAGCCCTTTTCCCGCCGATCGTCACGGGGAATTCGATGTAATTGGAACTCTGTAAATTATCCGCGTTAACGTGCAAACGACGAGCGCGTAATAAAATTGTGTACCTTGCTTAAAGGGTGTCGATGCACGAATGCGAAAGTTAGGATTACGCGGCTTCGAATATATACATTTTTATATTCTGATGATACGCGAGAAACACGGGTTTATCGCTTCGATAAAAAAAACCGTCCAATTGGTACATTTCATGGGAATATTTCATCGACAGATTTTACTATCGAGCGAGGAGCAGGATTTGAGAGAAGGCTTGATAACGGGGGGTCAAATGTATCTTGAAAAATAATAATATATAGTTACAAGTTATTAATTGGTAACACGAGAAATAATTTTTCGCGGGGAGAGAATGAATACGCGAGCAGGATTTCATTACGGTTTAACAGCAATGCGAAATTGCATTATAGGATAAAAAAGAGTTTCGAAAATTAATCAATGGCTAAATGTACGAACAACAATTTGCCAATTATTGTATTGCGGTAATAGTGGCTGTTAAAAATGAATGAGTTCCTAGAATGTACATAAAATTTTCACACGCTTGGCAGCATGTGTGAAGTGCACGGGTATAAAAAGGGATGCTAAGGGATTAGTTGAGGAGAGTGTCAGAAGAGTGTCAAAAGAGAGTTCTCTAACTCTATTCAGAGTCCTCTGAGTGAGAGTTGCGAGTCGCATAATGAGTTATATTTTATTCGATATAATAAATATTAATAAGAAAAAGGGAAGCTCTATGCTCACTGCACTTATTCCTGCAAATTAAGGGCTCGTCTTAGAATATTTATTAATAATCGTATAATTACATTAAGAATTAAACGACGAATGCCAATACTAAACTCTGTTTCCCAGTATTCCCTAAAATCCCAAATCTCCCAAAATTAATAAACCATACAGATTACTACGATACACACGTCACATTTGCTACCCAACAGGGACAGATAGCTCCCTTTAAGCACGCATTCGCGAATTACACGAACTAGAGTTTCATCAGTCAAGGTCGAAAGAGCAGGGTGGAAGGAAAGATGGAAAAAGGCGAGACACGTGCAAGATCCTGACGTGCGACGAATGAACATCCCTCTCGTCCAAGAAGGAGGGAGGAAGACAAAGTCAAAGAGACGAAGAAAACATGGCGGAGCAAGAAACAATTGCTCCGGGACAGTTGACCGCGAGGGCGAGGTGGAAGAAATTCCGAGGATCAACCCCTCGCCCGAGTCCTCGGCCTGGGATATCCTTTCGCGTATGGGAAAGTTTTCGTATAGCGGCACGCTGTTTAAATATTCAAATGGAAGCATCGCCAGCAGCTGCTATACGCGGGATATTGCCAGTTTGCGAACCTCCTCGCACACCCCAACGCGAGTCCTGCGAGACGCTGCGTGTTTTTCACGCGAAACTTTCGAAACTGCTCCTCGACACGCTGTGTTTTACGCGGATCGACCCGTCATATCCGCCAATCGATGTTAATAATGCACACCTCGAGATTAGACGCGATACAAGAGCGTCACTGATGCCTATGCGCGAAAATGGCGACGCGTTTTGGGATGATAAGCGAGGGAACTAGCTGGCTGGTTGGTTCGCGTGATGGATGTAAACAGCGCTTCGAAAATGGAAATAAATTGGTATTTATGGTTTCGAGGGGAGGTCGGAACTAACTGTGTTTGCGGGCATGCATTACGGTTAAGTATGAAGTACGAGTTTTGACGTGGCAGATTCTTATGGCAGGGGTGAACGAGACCCCAAGTTTAGGCCAGTTCGCGCAGCGAGGGTGAATGCGAGTATTAGGACCAGAGTTTTGGCGAATATGGAAAAGAGAGGTGAGAATTATCGAGTGTAAATAAGAGATTTATACCAGTCTTATTTGTCATCGATCGAGTGTGCAATGACGAGCGAAAATACTTTGTCCTCGGGGTCCATCGTGGCTCGAATCTATTCTAATTTTAATTAGCTTCGAATCTATTCGATATATCGAAGCGTTGAAAATAGTTAGAAAATTAAATTAAATTCTTCTTCGTGAAATAATATCGGAAAATCCTTATTCCATAGGGACCCGGTTGCGTTTTCGGAATTACCGAATCGGCACTCTTAATAATTCAGAAAATTCTGGATTCTTGGCTACCTAATGAATTTTAATTATTTATTTCAGTATGTATTAAATTCTGGAAATGATTAAATTCGACGCCTTATCTAGGACATTCGGGAAATTTCAATTTCCTCGTGCACCATCGTGCAGGAGAGACTGTACATCCCATAATAATGTCAACAGAATTCCTAAGCAAATAAACTCGTTTATCCGCTTACTTAGTTTCTTTTACGATTCATTTATCCCTTATAATTAATTTGATTCCTTGCTTATGCACCTAACTCTAACCTGTACTAAAGGGTGACTCCCCTAAATAAATACAAAAATAAATCATCTACTAAATTACTTCGAATAACAATTTCCTTTATTTGCAATTGCATTTCCCCGCGAAGATTTTGAATGAACCGTGCAATAATTATTATCCATAGTTACTCTTAGACCCTCTTCAACCGCGAACTGCTGCACGGGACTCTCTTCTCTTTGAATTTCGCGGGAACGAATCGCGGCACCATAAACGTTAAAGAGAACAGCCGGGAAGTGGCATTCTCGAATTATTCTCGACGAATCGCGAAAGCGGGTGCATTGATAAGAACCCTGGACGCGGAAGGGGGATGGAAAAAGTGTGTCGAAAAAGCAAGCTTACCCGTGGCTGTGCACGATGCAACAGCTCGGGAAATGAAAGCGTCGTTAACGATGGGAGTGCCGTGCTTTTAAAAACGCCAATGCGCTCGACCTAATTCTCCCCTTATTCACCGTAAACCCGTTGTTCCCCTCCCCCCTTTAATTAGAACTGTTTGAGTCTGCGAATGACATCGACGAGATTTACGGTGCGCCGGTGTTTATGGTGCGGCACGCCACTCACCGGCTTCCGATGCACTTCTACGCGAAACATGGAGACAGTTCGGATAAATCCGTGCTTTTGTGTTCTATCGTGCGTAATTTCCATCGTTCCTCTCGGTTTTTATTGCGTCGTATTTACGTACTCGTACGCGAGTCTCGTTCCGCGATATCGGATGGCGATTTACACGCGCTTGGCGACGAGTGAAAAATTTTAAAAATTTCCAGGGTTCTCGGGGCACCTTAAAATTTCACGCCTGATTAATTTTCTGGGAGCAAGTATAATTATTCTCGTGTCACATTGTGAGTAATATTCGTAATGCTGGAATTATCGAAAGGGTCGTAAAGACGAGTTTAACGCCTTCTCTGTATTAAAAATTAACGTGTTAATTTTTGTTCAGATGTTGAAATGTACAGTTGACTGATTGATCGATAATAGTAATTGACGCACAATGGGTGAGGAAACATCGGTGCACGAGAAGTAGTTCGTAGTTGGTTAATTACGAATTGTATACTGACAATAAGACACCCGGCTGATGAATGCAACGGTTGTACTACTGAAACAGTAGTCGCGTAAGTAGCTTAAGTCTGTTTTCAGGCAGGCGTATACAACTAACAGCCAACATTGCGTATTACGAAGACGCAAAAACTCCAACCCACTTGGTTACTCGCTCTGACAATTCAGACATTAAAGCGGCCAGAAAATCCCTTAAAATACGGACAGGCTTTTCAAACAAAACTCGGCAACACCATTTTCACTTTACCGTCCACCTCTTAATACCTTTCAAACAAACAGTCTATTATTACGCCAATTTATTTTTATTATATCCTTTCGTTACTTCTGTGCAAGTAACATTCAAACAGAATAATTAATACCAGGAAGATTAAACGATGCGATTATAACAAGTATCGTTGTGTGTGCATTTGCAAAATACCTGAGATTGGAATAATTTTATAGTTGCAACATTTGTTTATATGTAAGATACAAATGTTGCAATATGGAAGAATTCTAATTCCAAACATTTCTAACTCCGGAACTCTAAAGTTCCATGCCCTAAAATTTGAAATCTTAAAATTCGGAGTCCCAAAATTCCACATCCCAGGATTCTGTATCCTAATACTTTGAATCTTAAAATTGTAAATTCCAAAAATTCCGAATCCTAAAATTCTAAATTTCAAAATTCCATATCCGAAATCTGAAAATTCCAAAAATCCGCTACCCATACGCCATATATTATAAATTTGGGACGTTCATGGGGGAGTGCGCGAAAAGAAAGTTCGCACGCTTCGTTCACCCCGACGAATTCATTTCGCTCGAAATCCTAGTAACAATGAGGCCTCGCTGTACGCACGCTACCGCCATTAATTTTGCGATTAAACGAGTGACGATCTTCCGAGCAAAGTCGACGTGGGGCAGGGGTTGAAACAATGTTGGGCAGTGCCGGAGAAATATTGAGAAAGAGGGGAAGGATGAACGGAGAACCAGTCGAGTCCCTCCGCGATGGCATCTGCATACATCAGCGCGCACAGGTGGACCGTGTATCGCTGCCGCAGAAAACATAAATCGTGCAGTGCGTGGTCGAAGGAGGAAAGTCAAGCCGTGGACAAAGCGGAATGGAAGAGAAAAAGGAAAAAATGGGAGAGAAAAAGAATCCAAGCCGTTTCGTTTCGTCGAATACCATTTGCTTTGTATATCGAAAGTTCGTACCTATCGACTCAGCCTAACTTTTCGAGATTTCTTTCGACACATTCGATTTTGAATTCACGTATTTCTATTATCATAAGTTTCGATTAGATTCGAGACTTCGAACATGATTTTTATAGTTACAGAAAAATATTATTTCTGACAGCGCGCGACTTGAAATTATTATATCGACACGAAATTATTCCATCTTAAGATAATCTCGGCTAGCCATTCGACTGATATTATCCGTATAAATCCCCAAATTTCCGTCTAATTTGATTGCGAATACAATAGAAATATAGCAGCTAATTGAATAATTAAATTCATTTCCAATGCACAAGTTTGAAGATTAAATTATAGGACGACATCGGAACAACCTTTCAGGGAAATTGAATCGAGTGAAATTCTTCCTATTTTAACACCAGCATAATCAACGGGTATTCTTCATACAGAGACAGACACTTTCAAAGCGGCGTTTCATGTTTTAGCAAACTGCAACGGAATCGTCGGAAGGAAAAAGATGGCCTTAATTATAGCGGACAACAAAAAGCCGCGGAGCATCGTTATCGCGGCACGAAAATGAACAATTAACCACTCATATAATACGATACAACCGAGCCGGACAGAAAAACTCGCATAACGACGTTAAAATAATCCACGGGTCAAAGTAACTTTTACGATCGTTCTTACGACTCGCTTCCATTTGTCCCCGGACTGCGGGTCGTTACAATTCAAGAACAAAGAATTAAGAGGGGCAAAGGGAACTGCGAAGGAAAAGGAAACCGAGGAAGAAAGGCGGAAGGGGTGGAAACGGGGGGGGGGAGCGTTACGAAATACGATCTTCTGGGGGATGAAGCGGTAAGGAATAAGAAGGAAGAAGAAGAAAAAATCGCTATCAAAGAATTCCGTTCTCCAGGCCCATCCGTTGGCCGTCCTTCGACTATCCTTGTTAACATATCAAAGAGCCTGCAGCGATATTTAAATTTATTCCTCCCACCTCGCCCGTTTACGGTATACAACCCCCTTTCGATGCTCTTACGTATCGAAAGCACGCTACGAGCATCCATGGCTGGGTATATTCATGGGAGGATGGCCAGGACGTTCGAGCTTTTCATAAAGAGCCAAACGGCTTCGGCGTGTTTCGGCCGAAAGCTCGTTTCTCTCGCGGAACCCACCCTCAACCCCCATATCGTACCACCCGTTACCCCGCCGTGTACGTGTATGTGCGTGTGCCCGTGTGTGCGGATCGGCTGAAACGGACCAGGTGCATTTTTCCATTGTCCTCGAGCGCATGATAGATTGGCTGGAAACGAGGGCAAGTGTTCTATCTCGTGTATTCCCTTTTTTCCAGACTCGGATAAAGTGCTTCGCATATCTCGGAAATATTTTTGAAACCATGGACTTTTTTCCACCCCTTCGAGGACTGTTCTTTCAATGGACCAAGTTTGGCAGGGCAGAAGTACTCTGCTTTGCATTGACATCGAGGCGTGTGTGGTCTGACTCGGGATGTACTGGATGATGAAGAAAGAGGATCTTCTAAGGAGGGGACATTTTCATTTTTCTTTTCCTCTTTCTCTGGAAAGAGCGTGTGTTCCGATATTTCTCGGCAACTTTAATATTCGCCTAATAAGCTTCAGCAATGAGAAGCATTCTGAAACTAAAAGTTGCGCAAATATACCCGCGCTTATATTACATGTAGCTTTAATCTATTTTTTGAGTCCATTAATGGAAACGAAATTATTCTCATTGTCTGCATAGTGCGACGAATTAATTTATAATATCTCCGCAAAATGGAATTATATCTCTCTGTGAATTTTAACGGAGGCGCGCGAATGATTAAAAGCCAGCTGGATTCGATAAACGGTTAACAAAAATTTTCGCCACTAAAATAAAAGTAAAAATGAAAAATCTATGCTGCCTCGAAACCACGAACCTCCAATTATACCTCACATTCCCTGAACTCCAATCAATTAGAGTTCCGACCACCCTTAGGTATAAATCAATTAGAAGCCTCTTCCGTTAAATCTTGGAACAAAAATCGAGTCGCGGCAAGGGAAGGAAAAATCGCGGGAAATTGCATTTCGATCGGTCGTTAATTACCACTCGAACGAGGTAGAAATTTGAAAAGCTGCGGAAGGGGGTGGAGCGCTGGGAGACATCGACGTGGAATAATTAACGCGAGTCGGTGTGGTCCAGCTACGCGTTAAACAGGTTATATCTCTTACACTCGGGGCGTTGTTACATCATTTTTAACGCGAAGAACAGCGCGGACTTCCTTAAGGGACCGACGACGGTTCGCCGGCGTTCCTCGCGGCAAGAAACGACCGGCAACGCGGGATTTACTGCGCCATTAAACGTCGCGCACAATGCCGGCCAGCCAATAACGCCACGCGGTACACGGGCCATCAAGCTTTCCGCCTTTCCGCCGCGAAACTTCGAAAATATTCCCGCGACCGCTGACGCGACGCCTCGGGACGATTCCACTGTCAGCGTCAAACGCCCGTAAATTTCCTCGCTCGTGTAATATCGTATAAATCGCGTTACCGTTCAAAGCTGATTCGAGATCGCGACAGCAATGGCGGCGCGATAGACGCGGGCTGCGCAGAACCGTAGAGCGAACTCGCGGCTTCCGATTAAAATTCTGATTCTGTCGTTGCGAGGCGTCGTTGCGTTTCACGCGATTAGAATAATGGCCGCCGTTACGAGGACGTTCTTTGCAGCGAGTGGCTGCTGGAACTGCAGTGGAACCATGGGTGTTTTGTTGGGGTGCCGCGTGGAATATTTTGTTGCCGGTATTATACCTCCGCGGAGGCTCATGTTCATTCGAGTAAATTTCCACCGGCGAATGCGCGCGACGGTTAATTCTGCGAAAGCGACTCCGAGGAAAGTTCTCAAGATTTACGATCGATATCGGACTTAAAGTAACGTAACCATTTTATTTCTCGGGGCGATATTACAAATATCGTCGATTTATGACGGAAAGACAGGTTTGGGGTTAACGGGTTCAGAGATCGCCATTGATCGTGGCGTTTAACCCTCGTTGACGAGAAATAAATGACGAGACGTCACTGAAATAAATCACACGTGTTCTTCGATCGTTTCAAAGCGGACCAAAAAATAATATGATCGGGACTCTACTGTAAAATGATCTACCATTAAAAAATGTAGTACTACTTAGAAATGGCAGCGAGCAAGGTGAATTCTTCGCACGAGATCGGTGACATAGACGACAAGCGAGATGGAAAGGACGAATCTCGAGAGGGAATAATGGAATCTTATTCGTAAGTAATTACGTAGCGGGATGTCTGTGCAAATGTCGCGTCAGTTTAATTTTAACGCGCAAGAAGTAGCACGAAAGGGAACAATTTGCGATTCCATACCCGCGCTGGTAACCAAAGAGACCTTCCGTTAGTTTCCGTTCTCGTAAGTCCCCCAATGACACTAGATTTCTTTAAATAGAAACGATCCCTTAGAAATCAATTCGCTCTTAGTACGGCAACCATAGAATCACTTGGCTAAGTAGTTTTCCTTCGAGAGCCCGCCTAAATGCATCCCTTTCATCCCCTTTCTCTTCGATTCTTCCTTTATTTCCTTTGAGGACAGCTGTCGCGTTGAGCGAAATCAGCGAGGAATTAAATTTCCCTGATTTCCAGACGAATCCAGTCGTGTGAAGAGGCCTGGCGAATCGATAATAAATCGCAATAAACATCGTTAATGCACCGCCGACTAAGAACACCGTCCATTCCTGCGACGTTATAACGATCTCCTTCGAGGAAACGCCTCCTCCTTCAGGCCGTCGTAAACATCTCGACTTCTTTTAATACCCTCCGCCCGCGGAAAGTCGTCGGAAGCTTTTAAAGAAAATCGTTCCTCGATAATTTCCAAGCACTCCTCGGAAAGGCGTCCACGACGACCCCGAAAAACTTCTTTCGTCGCTGATCCGAGATGGACGGCGGCCCGTCGGGGGGAGAACAATTCGCGCAGAGACATTTTCATGGAGACGTGCTTGTCCAGGGACGTGGTAAAAATGGCGGTGGCACGGGGGGAAATAAGCGACGTCGGTGACGACTGGTCGATCTCGATGGCGTCGCCGGCGAAGAGCAATGTAACGCGTGGCGGGCAGCGAACGGGGTAGGCGAGATGGCGAGAGGGCGAGAGGGTGGCGTAACTTATCGAGTTTTCCGGTAATTAAGTTGAAAATAGCTTTCATTCGCCGTACACCGGGCCACGGTTTGACGTTTCACCCGGCTGAATAATTCCTTCGATTCCCGCGACGCGTCGGACAAATTGCGTGCCGGGATTTAAAACGTCCCGCTGTGTATCGCGAGGCGAACGTCACGCTTCACGACACCCTTCAAGCCTCCTTTCTTCTCTCTTTTCCTCTCCTTTCTTCCCTCTGTCCCTCCCTTTCTCTCTCTCTTTCAATCAATATTGGGAGGAAAACAATCATTCGTGGCGCTCGCCATGCCGGACCGGTTTTACACCTGTCCGGGAAACCGTGCGCCTGGAAAATCGGCGCCGAATTTGTTAGCCCGGTCTGGATACGGCGATGAATTCATTATTCGATTTACCTTTGCCAAACAAGAGGACCGACGGACGCCGGCAAAGGAAAGAGCTATTAACGAGCGGCAATAACGAGCCGAGTTCTCCGGCTTTTCCGACCGCGGCCACCCCCGCGCGTCGGCGGGAAAATTCGATTGAAGCATAGTTTTGTTAGTAATTATACCAGCTACACGGCGGTTGATAACGAACTTCGCGTTAACGTAATGAGTTCCGAATGATTCCCGGGGGTACGTGCGGCAAGTTGCGGAAAATTCGCGGGAGCCGGGCTGGTCTGCGCGAGACGAGACGAGACGAGACGGAATCATCCCCTAGGAGATGGAAGGAATTTTAAGTCGCGGAGCATCGCGCGCTCGTGCAACCCTCTCTCAGCCTCTTCGAGAGACGGCTTTGTACGTCTCGAATCAGACGTCACGCGGAAACATGACAGACGCGTCGGGGGTTGAAGCTTTTGGACCTGGTCAAAGCACACTTGTCGGGACTTGTGTAAGTATGGCAAGTGGACGGATAATTGGCGGAAGAGTTGCGAACGGTAACAAGGATTTATTTAGATCGGATCATGCACCAAGAGTTTCCAGAAACGTTTCCTGTTTAATTTTCCGTCCCGAGAGTGGTTTCGGTGAATCGTAACAACCTAACTAGGATGTTGAAAATATTCTAGACTAGTGTATAGCCTTTGCAGTCTACAGGCACTACGACATTGTTACGCCGAGATTTATCATTTGGCTTTGCTTTCGCCAAAATGGAAAATGCGAGTAAGGCTATTTATAAAGAAATTTAATAATTTCTGAGTGCTTTTCGCTGGTAGAATCTGCTTGGAGTTGATTATCTTGCGAGTTTGTTACGTTAGATCATTCCACCAGAGACGAACCAGAGAGGGATACTTGATTATGAAGATGATAGGGTAAAACAGGTACACAGGCTGTGTATTTTTACTGTGTGTATAGAGTTCACGAAACAATCCTGACGACGCGATTGTTGGCTGAAATACCACTACTGAGATAATATCAACTCGATGTTGGTGGATCTGTCTAGAACAATAGCAAGGCGAGTGTCTCCACGGGAAAACCCAGAGACCAAGGAAACATAAGCACCAAGAATTTATTACCTACTACCTGGATCCTCGCGAAATACTTTGTAGTGGGACCCAGGATCAGAGGGTACTAGAGTCTGAAGACCTGGGACTCCAGTGTGATCCACAATGGGTCTAACTATCGCTAAATCTGAGGATCATTGAGCCTAGGATTTTTTCTAGGATTTCGAAACGACTCTTATCTAATCCCATAACTCCTAAACTTAACCTACAGCTTAAAAGTTCAAATTTCACTTAGCAAAATCTTCAAACAGTCTATGTGTTTGTCGCAACCTCTCGATAGTTAGAGAGCATACTTCGTTCTCATTTTTCTTTCTCCCCGTGTTTTTCCTTTAATCAGTAAGCAGTTGATTCGTGACTTTGCGTGATTTCTCTTCGTGAAAAGAAAGTATACTACGAGGATAAACATCGTACGGGAGTAGTTATGCGGATTAAGAATTACATAAAGAACCAGGTTAGGTTAAGCACTCTATATGGCGTGTACGCAATACGAAACTCTGAAAATTCCGCGTACACGATTTTTAAATATTCCCTTTTATCGACTGTACCTGAGATTACCCATTCTCTACCAAGGTTGCCCCAAATCATCGCTAACCACTCGAATATCCTCGACGTCGTCGGGATTCCGCGAAATTGCCATGAAAGGGGCCAACTATTCGCGAGGAGCGTGGGTCCCGCGCACGCGGAGAAATATTTCCGATATGAACGAAGGTACCATTTCCGAGGTATTCCGGTGCAAGCTAAATTGCATTTGCAAAGCGTCTACCGGCTGTTATGCCGTCGTAGCAGGAAAAAGGGAACTCGCAGGCGTGCTTCGTTCAGGTCTGACATACGTGTTCCACGTGACTCTGTCGTCGTCGCAGCGAGATCTGCAAGTCGGACGTGAATATTGCGTCGCGACGCCACGTCTGACGCGCGTCACAAAGCGACCGTTCGGGGTTCGGCCGTACGTCAGAAATACTTATCATCGCCTCACCCTCGCAAGCGGTCTCGAGCGAGTCACGCACGACTTCGCGCTGCAACTTCGAGGCTGAGGTATCGTCTCGAGCTAGCTATTAACCGCTCCGCACCGCGTATACCCAACTGCTGACGTTTGTTTGCCGCGAACGCGCGTGTGTACGACCAAGGAACGTTATTACTCACGCGAGCCTGGAGTCTGGACTATCCTGTACAGTTCTAACCTTCCACTTCCTAGTTACGATTGGGAATTCGTTGTGGATTCTTTCGAATGTATCAGCATTGAATCTAATTTTATTCGGAGATATTTGTTCAATTGTTTTCGAATGATCCGTCAAGCTGATATATTGGCGAGTTTCCATGTAACTACAGTGCTACATGATAATAAAGATAACGTTGATCTTATAGTTGGCTATTCTATACATCGAAATGTCTAGCAATGAAAGAACTGTTCTACCCAACGAGTATCGTTCGAATCACGGAAGAACGTCCACCGAAAACGTGAAATCCAACGCAGCTAGCACTCGATCACACCCGTTGTCTGGCGAACCAGGCCATATTTAAAACATCAGACTCGACGCAACAACCTGCACGAGAAATCGATATACCCTCTGGTCTCCAACTCCCACCGATATAATTCGCCAGCCCTGGCCAGACATAAATCGTCAGCTGTCAGTCCGTGGAGTCGCAAGTCCGCTAATAACTCGAAACCCGGCTAATTTTCGCCAGCTACGGCTTGCAAGAATTCGCGGTGCCGCCTGGCGACGAAAAATAAAACAACCACCGTGGCATTACCACCCCCTACCCTACTCGCGACGCATCAGATGGCGATGAATTTCGCGTTAATATAGCGACAAAGCGCCGACTCTGCGCCGCCCTAGCCCTCAGCGTAGATTAGACCCTCCTAGACGCCTAACCTGACTAACGCGTGATAAAGTGAAAATATCTTGGGCGTCGAGAGGATTGGTCCTATCAGGGGACAGCCTGGATAAGGGAAGAGGGGCCATTTTTCAGCCACCGTCCCTTGTTATCTTCCCGGGGCCCGGCGACACCGTGTAATACATGCATAAGATATTCATAAGCGCGTCGTCTCGATTCCCGTGGCCGACAAAAGGCGGACTATCCTGATGGTCGCGTGAAGAAACCAGAGCGAATACAGGTGCGAGGAAAAAGGCATCCTGTTTCTTTGCTTCGAGTTTCCGTTTTTCACGAGTTTTCAGGCTGCGATAGCAGTCGGTCCCACGTGCACCAGGTCACGACGTTTCGTATAAGCAGACAGAAGATTGAGAGATGTCTGAGCTGCGTGCCTAGAGATTATGGTTCCATAAAGATCGCGTGCCGTGACTTTCCGTTTTGTTTAGAGAAACCGGGCTGTGGTATGCTACAGTAGCCGTAAGCTTCTGAAAGAGTTTCAATTTCTAGGGCACGAGAGATGTATTCTGAATATCTGCGTTCGCTACTTTGACAGATGGATAGTGCAATGAGGGTTGGAATGTTTGTCACAGACAGGTGTTTAATCGGATGTGCAATTTAGGGGAAACTATGTCAAGTTCTTGGAATGCAGCGAAGAGCTTAATTTGCGATGAATTTTCATACCACGTGTACGATGGTGAATTAGTTTTCTATCCGTTTCCACCTGAGTACTTATATTTTATTATACAAGATTCAATATTATGGGGTGGTCGAAAGTTTTAAGAATAAAACGACTTTTGACATTTCTGTCATGAACGTGATAACTATGAACATTTTACCTATCTGATTCCAATATTTTTAAAAATTTTTATCGAAGCAACTACGCAACGCAATTTTCAATTTTTGCAGCATGTGAAAAGGGGTAGATTCTTCGAGAAGATTCTCTAAAATGTGTAGCATCGAATTTCTGTCGATGGGTAGAACGATTTTATTCTTCTTTTTCTTGGTTTTTTCTCACGGTTCGAACGAAGTACAAAGTTTTTAGTACTTTTAATGCTCAGCGAGCATAGTGCTCGCTGTGAATATTTTCCTACGTCACGGGTATATCGAGGTACGAACCGGAGGAAGTTTGAAAGAATATGAAGGGGGAAAGGAGAACGCTATTTGAAGGGCTTGGGAAATATTAGTGGAAATTTGTAGAACCGGCTGAAATTCACGGTGACTGGTATTTCTGCGAATAATTTTTAATTGGCGACCACGGCTGCCTTGTACAGTGCACTTTAATTATACGGGTATCTTTTTCCCGTATCGAGAAATGCAGTATATTTTTAATTAAATTGCACGATGACGTATGTAGACGCCGGTAAATGTTAGTCTACGCGCTGTAGAATTTTTTCCTCCGCTTTTCCCAATTCTTAACTTCTACAGGTTTTCCATGATGAAAATGGAGAAACAATTCGATGAAATTCGCGACAAAAGCTCATCTGTTATAACACATTTCTTTGAACATTTTTCGGTCTAGCTACCATTTGTTAAAATAAAATTATTAAAACGTCGTGTAATATCGGTGAAGATAGAGGAAAATTTTTGAAATCGATATTTAATAAAACAATACTAATTTTTGGCTGACATCTGCCAAGCCTCGAGAAAATATAATCTATCGTGATATTTCCCAAATCAAATTACAATAAACAATATAATAAATTGCTCATGCTGAAGAAAACTCACCAAGCTCGACAACCATATCCAGCAAAATTATCAACGCCGTGTCATTTAAGTTCCAATGGCGCAGACAACAGCAACGTCGGTCACACATCGAGCCACTTCGTCGAACACGTTCGAACGCGACCAAGAATAACACGTAACTGAGGCAGAAAGACCAGGATTCAGCCGCCTGACCCGTGTTTACATTGGGCCCTAGCTACAAACCACGCCCCTCGTCTGCGGTATTTGTTTTGCCCGATTTCCTAACGAGACTCACGACATTCTAGGCGCATGATTGTATCCTCACATTTACAAACCACTTTCTATCCGTCATCGTACAACCCCACGTATTGAAAACGAGAAAAAGAAATTCGCAAGAAAGGAGAAAGAAGAGTGGATTCTAAGTTCAAAAATAGAACGAAAAAGAATCCCCCGAGAAGAAAAAAGGAAGGTGGATTCTATATCCAGAAAAAAGTTATCCAGGGATGAAAGGGAAAAGATCCATTTAAAAAGTAAGGAAAGAAAGAAGATAGGTTTTATATCCAGAAGTAAAAGAAATCCACTTTGAAAAAAAAAAGGAAGAAAGAAAGTGGATTCTGTACCCCGAAAAAATATCTATGGGAAAAGATAAAAGAAGAGGCGGGAAGAATACGAAAAGTCAGGAGCAAAAAGGAACACTGTGCGAAAAGCTGGCAGCGAGTTAACGGCACTGCGGCAGAACTCGTGGCAAGAGACAAAGGCCCGGGCAAACGACTGAGTGGCACGCTGTAAATTTCGCCTACGCCCGGCAGGTGGTTTAATGCAGATTTAGATAGGTCGGCCGGGCGCGCATGCGGCTTTCAGGTCTTAGAGACTTAGCCTAATTAATTTATAGACTGCGCCCTTATCTGTTGCTGCCGACGTTGTTGCCGACTGCATCGCGCGTTGTTCAACACGCGGCACGTATACGCACCACCAGAGATACCTGCGAGTTGCCCTAAGTGCGCCCTCGGAGAAGTAACCGTGCAGTTACTCCCGGCCCCCTAGCAGATACAGCGTCTAACCCGATGCATCCCTTCGGCGAAACGTGTCTCGAGGAACCAGAAATTCCATCACGTTGCCTCCCCACGAGCTGCTGCTGGATTTTGTTGCAGTTGTTCCCGGAATGCACGAAGAGATTCGTGCGTGCGAGATGGGAGTCGAGAGAGAATGACCCGACTGCGCGACGAAGAGAGCAAGTTCTTGGGTAACGAACTTCTGAATATGCGATGTAAAAATGGTAACTTCGAGGCGAAGTTGGAATTAAGTCAGTTTAGACGATGAATATATGTATGTACACTTACATCTGGTACAAGTGAAATGTTTTAAACGACATGGTACGTGTAACAAGAAGCAAATTCCAGGATTATTATTGGAGATGTTGGTCGTGGTGGCGCTAGTGAGTTCAGTCGGAAGTTCTCTTGGGACTGTTATACAAAACTTCTTATTTTTTAAGTAATGGTGTTTGCGATTAATATTGTGAGCTGTTTTGGAATATTTTTCTGACCCACCAGTGCCGTACATATTGTCGAATTATTTTATTAGTACATACGTTGATGAATATTCTATTTTCTCTGTTTCAATTTCGATAGATCTTGGTCGCAGGAGGTTCATGGTTCTTGGAAGAACGAAGATTCGACTGCAGTCTAATCCAGGGTTTCTCGACCTTCTCCTAATGGTGGAAGTACCACCGAAAATTCGGAAGACTTGCAGTTTCATTCATGAGGATCTAACATGGTTATTAGGGGAAGGTGCTGATTTTCTCGCTCGTGGCAGAGACGTTTAGAAGGGGGATGAAGTCGTATAAAGGGCTTCGCTTGTGGGTAGCGTTGAGCTAAGTTAATTCAAGACTGTTGACCCTCGCTTGCTCCCCAGCCTCGTCGAATACTTAATTGTTTCTGACTAAGCCTACTCGATGGATGATTGGCACCTGAGAAATCCTATTACCGATTGATCAGTGGTATATAGTCAGACTAAAGGTCTCTCCTCTTTTTCAAACATACTCCATCGTCGAATGAAATACGTTCCATAGGCCGACAAATTGTCAGACATTGCAGAATATTTCGAAATAAATTTAATTACTTCCTTAGCAGCGGTTTCCATTCTTACCTAGTAAATTAATTGCGAGATAATTGTAGAATATCGCAGTTCCACTGGATTATCATAATTTCCATTGTACTATTCGCGCTATTATCGCATAAGCTCTAATACGTTGATCGTAAGCAAGTATAATTGGATTCAGGCAAATCCAGTAGGTCTGTGCCTGAGATGCACGAGTATTTGCTATTAACACAGTGATCTAGCTGAAGGAATCGATGATTAGGCATGGAGATTGGGAAATAGACGTTCCGTGGTTTAGACGGAAACCAGCCTCGGGCGATTGTGCAAGATTCTGCCCGAATTATGCACTCGTTCTCAAGTGTTCCGTTTCTAGCCTCTCGTCATAGAATAATTACAGGCTTTCAGCGCTGAAACCTTTCGTACTTTCACGATTCACACTGTCTGACTAGTATCAAAGACCTGGATCAATCCGAGGCTTCGAAGCGTACGAGAAAAAGAGCGAAATGAGTTTCGAAGGGTACATTTTACTAAAAATTTTCACCATCTGTCACGATGTTCATTCGAAATAGGATTTAACTGTTCCTACGACGAGCATTTTTCGTTTCGTAACGAACGATTCCCGATTTCATTCCCGTTCCGTGGTTTTACGCGTGCTTCTTTGAAGCTGCGATATCACGTCGGAATCAGGAAAGCGGAGTAATATTCAACGTGGAACGCTTAACGCTTAATACAGAAGTCAGACAGCGGAATCTATCCATTTCGCCGGTAAATCGAATGGAGGCGATTATCTCTCCGTTTTGCAGCATCTACCGCTGGCTCTTGGCAAATCGATACGATGTTTCGTACGAAATCGAGAGCCATTTGTGCGACGTGTCAACGCGTTTAATCGAGACTTAGCAACTATTTAAATGGAAACTCGTAGCTATTCTCTCCCTCAGCCCTATGCAATGGTACTACTTGATAACCATCACGGTTCGTGACAACCCCGTAGCGACTTCCAATTTACCACGTTACGAAGGTAATTCGTGTAACAACGACGAGTTCGGAAATAGTAGAGTAAGTTCATAACGAATGACTCTATTGCAAGGATTAAAAGTTATTCCGTAACGAAATAATTCCGCGCGTTTATTTAATCGTGCCAGTTTCATTCGCACCTGCTATTTCCGCTAGTACCGTAATCATAGCGAAAAGCAAGCCTCGCTGTAAGTTCACGACACGACATAAACCGGGAAAATTGCTGGGTTACAGGTAATTAGGTATTCCTGTTCGAGAATTACAAGTTACTTCGTAACGACATGCTTCTACGCGTATATTTAATCCCGCGTTTATTCGCCCCCTTATTTCCACTATCGCTGTAATTACAATAGGAGGCAACGAACCTCGGTCTAAGTCCACGATACGTTACAACTCGCAAGGAATACGCGATTACGATTACGATTAATGAAAACAATTCTATTAGAGAATACTTCTACGTTCGATCTCGCTCCCATTCATCCCTTTATGTCCCTCAGCATTGTCGACGCAGTGGAGAGCGACGAGCCATAAGTGACGAAGCTCGTTAGATCATCCGACTCCTCTGAACGCTGTTAATTGCGTCGCGCCGGTAAACACACGTGCACGCGATTTAGTTTATCGTTCGACTGAGACGAGGAGGACGCCGTCGTCGATATAATTGTGCGCCGTCGTATCGCGGCGAGAGGGGTCGAAGGGGTGGAAAGAGGAAAGGATTTCGAACGACGTCAGTTCTACGGGCAATCGAATTTTCCCAGGGAATCTTGGCGTTGCCGGATAGACTGGCTTCGGGCAAAACAGCCACTCAAAGGCCTCAACACACGGAAGCACAAGGGTGTGAAGGTGGCTGCACAGCTCTTGGAATTGGGTTTTTAATTGGCGAGGAGGCTGGCCTCGACGTGACCCACTTAAACTTCGACCTGCCGTTTAAGTTTGAATGAAAGGCATTTGCGACCCTCGCTCTTCTAGGTGTCTTAGGTTTATTGTTCCTCTGCTGGAGCTTCCTCGCGGGTTTCGCACAGAGGTGCCTCGGAATTTGTTGCACGATGTTTGGCCAGAGAGTGTTAACCGCGGGGAATTAAGCTGGGTGGTCTGATAAATTTGAAAGTGGGGCAGATTGCAGGCTGTGGCTGATACTGAATCATGCTGCTGAATTATGCCAGCCGTAGAGACACTAACCCTTTTGATACCGGTACCAAGCATGCAGTACGTGCAAAAGATTTCGCAACTCCAACGATATATTAATCCTCGCGAACGAAGCTAATTGATATAGAAAATCATTCTATTTAAATATAGAAAAATATTTAGGTGCATTAACCATTCCAATGCCACTTGTAAATACAAGGTACACGCGAAGAATATCGTAATTGTTATTATATATTTTGCCAATTATTTCTATTCGATATTCCAGGCACAAACAGTTCAGTGCTGAGGTTATAAAAGGATCAATCAAATATCTGTAATGCCCATATACCTGCAAATTGATAAACGAAATAATACAGAAAATGTTTGTTATTATATATTTTGCCAATTATTTCTATTCGATATTCCAGGCACAAACAGTTCAGTGCTGGGGTTATAAAAGGATCAATCAAATATCTGTAATGCCCATATACCTACAAATTGATAAACGAAATAATACAGAAAATGCAGCTACACGCGCAACGGTTCTCCAAATTCTTCTTCCCACTAGCAAACCAATCGTCAAAAGGCCCGTGTCGTTCAAAGCGATTTGTCAACTGCTTCGTGGAGCCGACGGTTAATTCCCATACCTGCTAAAAGACATAAAGAAACGCAGCGGAGAAAGGACTCGTTAGACCGTATCGATTGAGCCGAGACAAACCCTGTGGAACGAATAGCGGCGGTCAGCGGAGAAATAGCGGAAAATTGGTCGGTTGCCGCGAAACCGTCGCGTACCTCGTTACGGGTAATTTTGGTCCAGAGTCAAATTCCGTATCGGGAAGGGTGGAGGGGTTGGTAACGATCTTGGTCGATACGGTTTCGATCGCGCCCGGTGCCCGATATCCAGCCACGACGCGGCCAAGTGGCTCGTGCATAGGAAGCAGTCGGCTCGGAAATAGGGTGCCGAGCGTCGTAGCGTTGCGGCCGTGCCAGCAGATAGCGTTGCATATTTCATGGTGCACCGTAACGTAATGTACGCCTCGCATGGGAAATCCTAACGCGGCCGCGATGCCCAGTTTCCATCGCCGAGCCCTGTAATCTAATCTGTTTTGTCCTGCGGAGAATGTCGGCGTGAACTTTATACCGATCTGCCTGCTTACCTACCGAACTTCTCTTCAGCGTTTCCAGGTTATGCGTTAGAGTCAACTGCTCGTACATATTTCGAGAATGTTTTCCTTTGGATGCCGAGTATGCGTGGTGACTGTGTCATCGATTTTGTCGCGGTAACCAGAGTCCAGGTCGTGTGGATTTTCCGATTAAAATTCGAGTCTGACCTCGCGCGAATTTAGGTGGTACCTATGGTGGTTGGATGAAGCGTAACTCTGGTTGATTATACCGAATAAAAATTTGTGAGAGTGTAGTTGGAGAACACGTGTCTCTCGATCTAAACTAGGTAAGTTCCGAGACGGTCTAGGTTCTTGTCTAGGTGACAGACACTTATCGCAGAAAGTTTAGGAAAGTGAAGGATGTGTCGATCAAACGACCATTAAGGATGAGCTTGGCATCGATTTAGGGTGGATATCTGACAGGCGTGACGCTAGCAGATCTTGGAGACAAGGTCTACAGGCGAAGAAGTCACCCTGACTGGAGAGATGATGGACGAATGGGGTAAAAATGAACCGTGGAAGACAATGGTAATGGTTGATAACAGTTCTTGCATTCGTGTCTACGGTTAATCCTTACTTGGAGCGAAAGCTTCACAAATTTGAATATTTCCGATCTCCCAATTGAAATTAAGAAAACGCGATACCGTCAATTTTAGATGCTGGCACGTGTAATCTTGGATTAAAAAGCAGTAACATATTCGGAGCAGATATCGAAATTTCATTATATCACGCGAATACTGAAAATCTGGGACGAAGCTGTTGGTACTGGTTGGTAAATGGATGCTAAAATAAGTCAATCATGATCAAGTCAATCAATAAATGTAAACTGAACCAATTACAATGAACAAATGTAAACAGAATCAATTTATATTTAATTACCGCTGTCATAAAATAAATACACGTGACTCTCCTGTTAATATCACAGAACGCAACTAACTGACAGAACTATACAGAAGGAAAATGTATCGACAAACGCTATACACTGACATTTCTGGTACCGGAAGAAAGTAAAATGCAAACGTATACCCCACATCCTACATCTATCGTTGCTTTGCACTATATTCTAAACATAGTCGTTAGGTTTATATCAAGAATAGCTGTCCTTCTCGCTACCACGTGCTGCACGGGATAAAAATAAATTGCTATAAAATCCTGCTCGAAGACATCAAAGAATGACTGAGAACACTCGTTGCAGCGATCCAGCGCTCCTTGGAGAGGATTAATCGCGTCACACTTTGCGTTTATCGATCCCGACACTAACCCCGACCGAACCTAATCGTTTCTCCGCTTTGTTCATCTTTAAGCCGAAATCGCAATATCGCATTTCCAAGGCCACAATAGCCCAAACTGTCTCCAAACTCGGCTCCTTCTCCGCTCAACAAGCCAACACAATACCCTCTAGCGCCTTTTGTCCCATCCAACAATGATCAAACACCTTCAATAGACTCCGCCCGAATTTCTCCGATTCTAAACGCGTTCTAAAACCCCGGCTCTCCCCGATTCTTTCCCGTTCCCAGCCATTCCCGCGCGCTTATTCCCGTCCTAGACCAACGGCAGCTCCACGCGACAGCGCGCGAAGGGAAATCAGTCGAATTCCTTTAGGTAAGGCGACGCTTTTCACCGAGAATCCAGCCAGAGATCCAATTTCCGCACGCAGCCGGCCAACATTCTGCCTTTGGCCCGACGATAGTCGCTTCGCGATAGCAGTGGCCCCGTTGAATTTACGGCAGGAGCGTGCCCGCGTTTAATCTCGCCAATTCAATGTAATCTTGTAGCCTCTTTATAAGCGGTTCCTCGAGATTCGCCGAATCGAACTCGCTTCTTCGCCGCGTTCTTCCTCGCCCGCCACGCTCCCGAGGGATCATCGCTCCCTTTACGTCTATACGTCGAATTGTAACGACCAAGGAAGGGAACCGGTAATGGATTTCTGAAAAGTTACCACCCCGATGTCGAGGACAGGCCATCGGCGACGGCCTTTGTTCACGCTGGACCAAGTTCCGAGTCCGCGGGATTAGCGGACCTTTAATGGGTCCCGTGCGAGCTTCGCGCAACTTTTTCTCATTCACGGTAAGGAAAAATCCGAGACGGGAAGTTTGTCTGGCCGATCGAACGGCTTGGCGTGGGGTGAGACCAGGTGGAGAGACGTGGGAGCGATGGGGGGCGACGAGAACGCGAGATATTCGAGGGTCGACGCGCGCAGTAGTATGAACCGTTATTGGTCAGACGGCGCGCCACTTGACGCCGTTGATTTCAGCCGGCATTCTTTTGATCTACCAGAGTGCTTTGTGGGTGGTCGAGAAACGCTTAATTTCGTTCTGTGATCGCTTTTGACGTTTCGATTTGATGGAAGGTGAATACGGCTGGGGAATTCTTTTTCAGAGAATTTTTGGATACGAGCGATGCACGTTGCAAAAATAATTCGCGCTGCTGGAGTTAATTGACGATAAATTCCTTGAATTGGTACGAATTTAGTAAATATTCGGAATGATTAATATTAGCAATATTTTTATTTTGCTTCGAGTCCCTGGAAGAAGAAATTAAACATTTGCACGCGAGGAATATTTTTGCTATAGTGGAAGCTTCTCTGTTACAAAAGCGATAATGTATTTCGTAGTAACGTAAAGAGGGAATATAAATTGCTGAAATGAATTAGTATAATATAAATCGCTCGTTGTAGTTGAGGTAAAGCATCCTTTCAGGTTCAAGAAGTTAAATGAGTTCAACTTGGAGTACTCAGGTTTTTAACCCGACACACTGGGATTTAATTGTAAAAACTAATGCGTTGAAAAGTTACTTAATTTCGGTTAGATATTATATATAAACAGTTGAAAAACAACATGTTCCGTGTTAAAATTCATATTCCCGTTTCATGCATGTTAAAATACGTTGAATACAATTTCACTCGAATCACGAGTGGCGCACGACGCTTTGTGGTTTGCCATGAAAAGCTCATAACGAGTTAGACTGGCAGTGCAAGTGGTTCAGGCTATGGATAATAATAAAGGAGTCAATGTTGTTAACCTCGTAATCGTCGGGACGAAAATGTCCCTTTAATTTCTTACTTTCTCTCGTATAATGACCCGTGCTTATCACCCAGTTTCCCGTTTTACCATCATGCTGTTCTTTTATACCGTGTCACAGTAATAACACTTATATTCTTAACACGTGTTACCACAGTTATTTTGTTACATAAAAATTAACATTTCCAACTGTTCTAAATAACACTAGGACTACCGATCTTTAAGAGGTACGTAAACATGGCGGGCACAGATAATAGTAATTTTAACGGTACGCTGAAGATAAATAAATACATTAATTATAGTTCTATCCCAATATTAGCCGAAATTAATTTTTTTAAAAGAAGGTACATATTTTTAGCATTTGCAAAAAGGAAAATTCAGAGACCAATTATATTAGCTGGACTGGTGGTCCTAGTGTTAAACACGCAATTCTAACGAAGCGTTTACGTCCCCCTACAAACGTAAATTAATTCCATTGTCTTTATTACAGCACCTTCGATTTTGCTTTGTTAAATAGAAGGAACGATACCTGAACCGTGAGTTACGTATAGCGAGATCGACGTACCGTTCTCGACTGACAGATCTAAGCGTTGTTTCAACCGTCGCCATTTCGGTTTGTTTTCTTTTGGTAGACCGTGTGTGCACGCGTGAGACGATTAGGCGAATCTCGTGTGCGATGGTACGCGTTGCAGCGCATGCAGACAATATCCATCGCATCGAATTACGCGTAGCAACATTTCACGATCGACAAGCTGAACTGGCAGCTGCAAGAAGCTCTAGTAATTGCCGTGTACCGGCGCAAACTTTCGCGTGAATGGTGGCCAAACACCGCGTCCACGTTGAACACAAGCACGGTATTATGTGCACCGCATGAATCTCAACTACTATGTCGCCACGCTTTGACACGTAAACCACAGTGATGCGCGCACTCGCAAATGCATGACATTCCAAAACGGCCCGATAGTTACACCTAGAATTTCTCTTTCCGAATATGACGATACCGAACCTAAGATAACACGATACTATGGTAGCATCAGCGATTCGCGGTTTAATTTGTGTTAATTGAACGAGCAAATCCGGAGATATTTTTGTTTCCACCGGAGGCTCCTTATTTCTCGGATTTGTTGAATTCCCATTACTTGTCACTTGTCATCTCTTAGAATAACAAACGTGTGCTCTTACTAGAGACTACATGCTAGGATTATAACCATAGAATAACTCTTACGTTGGCGAGAAAAATGAATTTACGTATAACTGGAGAAGGAAAAATATGATTTATAGTATCCGTAGGAACCTGTCACTCACGAGGTGTCATAATCGCGACATCTGTTGTTGCTCATTATACTTTCTAATTGATCGTTTTCCATACGTGTTTCACGGGCCCGCTAACGAGCGTTCGTGCTTCGTGCTGCGGGCAATACAGACGTGCGTGAAAGTAAACATTATTGTGCCAGCTTCGCACAGATTATTCGAATATAACATTATGTAATCCCGACAGTATCGTTAACTTACATTCCGTTGTATAAAAGCCGTGTAATAAGTTAAATTAAACGATACTCCGCCAATGTCTGTCAATAGCGAGCACCAACGCTCTGGTGAGCGAAGAAGCAACGTAACGTCGCATGACACAGAAGCAAGATGTTTGACAGGACGGAAACATATAACTTGATAGTAGGAACGTTAACTTACTTACTCCACTGACTGTAGACGCTCGCGCGCTCAATTCAATTACACGCTTTGCGGAGGCGAAAATTTACCAGCTACTATCCTAGAGTACCTTCAATCGGGCAACTCGATCCATTGTTTTTAATCTACCAATCTACCCCTGTCCTCGAATACGCTCGCTCGGGTTATGGATCGCGTTTGCTGGAATTACCGATCGAGTAGGCTGTTGCGGAGATGCTTCCTGTGTGTTCGCTAATTTTGCGTGTTTGACAACAAACTGATTTTCGGCAGTTTCCGTTTACGCTGCATGGCTCGTGTGTGCTCTGTGTTGTCAAGGCCAATAATTTTGATTACGATACGTGTACGGAGTGGCCAGTTACATAGTTAACGTCGCGAAATCTATTGTGGATAATTATTCAAAGAATAAGACATGGAATGTGCCTTTAGTGCCGAATTCGAGAAGGGGTGGAATTATCTATTTTTCTATTTTTCTAATTGGTACCTGATTTTAATGACATTTCGAACACAATGTTTTACTGCAAATCTATATTTTCTACTTTGAAAATTTATTTTTTTTAAGATATTAAGAGACCGTAATATATATTTACTGTCGTAACGTTGTATCGATAAAATTTACACGGTGTAATATTTTTATTTACTAGGTAAGATGCTTTGTATATTATGTCGAAAATAATTTTTGAATGAGCTATAACAATCTAAACAAAATATCGAAAATTGAACATTAGCGAGTCGAAAATGTACATTACAGGTAATAAAGAAGGAATAAGAGAAGAATTTTTCCTGAAATCCAGAGATTGATCTACGGCCAGGAAATAGAAGCTACCCCAGATGGAAAACAGATGACGAAATTAATTTTCACGGATGAAGAAGAGCGATCCTCGGAGGAGCGACATGTTCGATAGGAAATTTATCGACCCTCGCGTAGATCCGGTAATTAATGCATCACGTCTCGAACCGGTGCGTCGTGAAAATGTTAAACGTCCGCGCCATTAAACAGGTTACCGATCAAATACATTCCACCCTCTCTTATCGACCCTGCACCCTCTCCCTAACGCGCGTTATTATTCGCGAAACCGAGAACTGGCATCAATTAGTACGTGTCACGATTATATAGAAGTCGGGAAACGATCGGAAAGCGTGGAAACACTCGTTTCCCTCGAGTGTCAATTCGAAATAGAGTAACGCCGATTAGACAAATTTTGAATAATAGAGAGCTCGATTTACCGCGAAAATAATCTCGCAAATCGTACTCACTCGTGATAGTGGTGCCATTTTGCATCGATAAATCGAGAATATTCGTTGGGAAATTAGAACGTTCCTCTGATACGTTTCAACATTCGAGTTGCGATCGAAAGTTCGGACAAAATCGTTTCGTTACTGTAAAGGCTGCCCTTTCATCGACCTACGCTGTCTCTAAAATGCCATTAGGCAAATGATTATTGCCAATTCAACGCGAGAGTTTCAATGACGCACGCGGTGACCATGATGGATCACTATTTATGGCGGATGGACCGGTGCGTTGCGGCGCCACTGCGATCGATAGATCGTGAAATTCGTAGGCTATAAATGGAGTGGAGCATGAGTTTCGAATGACTGGCCTGGAAAAAATTTATCGCGTAATTGAAGTGAACGTGACGCTTATACGATGAGACATTAAAGAATAATAATTGAAAAAGAGAATTAGTAGAAAGTTTTCCGACATTTTCTCCTGTTATTATTTGCCATGAATATTCTTGGAAATGTTTGAAATATTTCGAACTTTTGAAATATTAAACCCTTTTATTCCTAGGTCAATCTAGTAGTATAAAAGACACTATAGCCATTTTAATTTTAATTTAATTAATATTTAGAGATACGAAAAACCACCCCAAAGTATACAATTAATTCTATTAAATTTCCAAAAGATCTTAAATCACTATAATACTCTCTCTTTATCGCACATTAATATTGAATTTATCAGAAAGAAAGAAGAAGAACCTTGAAGACAAATCGCATAGTCAAGAGACGAAAGCGATAACATGAAATTCCGAATCCTAAATAAGAAGCTCAAAAATAGCCGTTTAACCCCCAAGTTCAGTATTAAAGAAAAAGCACCTGAAAAGCTATTCCACGCGAAAGGAACATCCGCGAAAATCCCTGGGAACCCTGCCTTTTCATCAAACCGCGAAACCTAGCCCGCTTCACTGAGCAAGATTCATCCGGAATTTATGCCACCCCTAAAAACACTGGCAGTAAAATGTAACTCGCGAATCCTCGAATCGTCCTAACAAAATTACCTCGATTGCCGTCACCGGAACGAGGATATTAATAATCCCTGTTTAATATCGCGGACACCGAGATCCTTCGGGGCCTGCGTGCAATGAAGCGCGCGGAACAATGGCGGGGAGGCCGCGATTTAAGCGCGAAAAATGATATTCCTCCAGACGCCGTAAGTCAAGGTATCCGTGGGAAACGCGAGGCGCAATTTCGCCCGGTAAATCTGCGACGCTCGTAAATCGCTTTATGGGAAGGGGCCCGCCTCTGCCGTGCTTCAACGGGGGATCCGCGATCTGGCCCGTTTGATATACGGATACTTAATATACCCGATCTTACGACAAACTATACGTTCACGTCGATAGACACGCGCTCGTTATTAACTTCGACGAAAGGGGGTGGCCGGGGAATAAAGCCGTCTACCAGCCCCCGATGTCTGATAACGATCGTTCGTTTAGTGACCGCGTCCGCTGCGATGAGAATAAAACCTCCCCGAGACATATGCAAATTCGCGCATCATCTCGCGGGGGGGTTAAACGATCGTGCAACGATTTCGCGGGTGATTAGTCGGAGTTTATAGCTCCCGTTTGCATCGTGCGAAGTTTTATCACTCGCGGAGATTGCAATCTCTTGGCGAATTTGTTGCCTATCGCTCGATATCCGCGCTGCTCGCAGGGGGTTGCGGATTATTTGGATCGAATCGATTCCCTTGGGTACCTATGTTGATGGATTTTTAGCGCGCGAAGATCGTTAACGCGTTGATGATGATATGCTCTGAATTACCGCGTATTCAGTGGGAAATTAGAGAGTGTAATATAACAAAATCAATGGTGATCTGCTCTATCCACTCCCTTCGTCACAATATCATATTTGTCGACGCCAGTAGGATATTTATAGTATCCATTACTCTTTCTGCTGTTTTATTTCACAGTAGTTAACATACTCTGTAGGATATCGCGTAAATTAGCGTCTGTCATCGTCAATTGCTTCATGGAAGGATGAGAAATTATTAGGTTAGGTATCGACTAGTTCATAGATTTCAGATGGCAACAGAGTATGGGATATATGAGGTTGAGAGAGAAAGAGAAAATGATACGACTGAATAAATTAGTAAGCAGTAAAGTTGAATCAACCACCTATTCCCTTAGAAAGTCTAGCAAATTTTGTTTGGGGATATTTCGACAGTTTCAACCCCTATAGTTTTATGTCTGCCTCTCAGACTACATCAATGTCCAAAATGTCATTACTGCATTCAGAGTACAAGTGTACGGCGAAAATAAATTGGTGATTTCTGTGATCGACAGTTACGCTGAACATTCGAGTGTTAAGGGATAATTTCGTGAAGATTAGAAACTCCCAGCGAATTTATCGAACGGAGACTGTTGCTGATCGCTCGTTGCATCGATGAACTTTTAATATGCAAGATCTCAAAGCGATCGGGAAGAGACTACGTAACAGCTCATTAAATCGGAGCAAGTTTTACAACGTAGAAAGTCTAACGACCTCTGTTTAGGGGAATCTGCACAATTTCCTGAAGACTTAACCACCTGTAGCGTAATATCACGGTTCATCGCGACAGCAGACGGGATTCCTTTGCAGCCCCGACACTCTGCATCGAAAATATGCTTAAACGGATCGAGTCAACCTGCAGACACCACTCGAGATGTTTTCCCTGGAACGTGGCAAATCCGCGCTGAAAAACCTTGGGAGTCTATGATCCTAGACCTAGGATAGATCGTTGACGGGGAAGAACTGTGGATATCAAAGGTTGCCGCGATACGAACGCAATAAGTCGGCCAAGAAATTGCGTTATCTCTAAGGGAGAGAGGTCCTGGCACCTCGTGCCAACACCGTCCCACCAAAATGGCGCGGCAGGGCGTATATGAAATTTCCATATCCACGGCGAGAAGTGGCACTGCATCGTCTTGGAAGGAAACGAAGGACCGAGACGGCGAACAAGAGACGAGAAGAAAGAGTGCAACCAGGGGGAGAGAGATACAGCGGCAGGGCCAGAGGCACAGAGAGCATGGCCGTCAAGGGAGAGGAGAGGGTGGCGAAACATTTGCAATTCTCAGGGACTTTCGCGGGATATCCGACGGAAAAAGGCAGTGAGCGCAACCTCTGCCGTATGAAATCTCCCTAGAGGTCGTGTATCAGACATGGATGCGAGAAGGTGCAGCGATGCAACTGCATCTGCCGCTTCCAGAGGGTAATAATCTCTCCTAGAAGAGACAAAGGAGAGCACGCGCGTCGACGTACGTGGAAATGCAAAAGAACTCTGATCCTTCCGATTCGTTATCAATTTCTGCCTCGTTTTGTTCCTATCATTGCGTATTAAACGCGTAGGGTTGACAGATGCGTCGAGGATTGTCAAAGTGGTCTAAATCGAATTAAAAAATTAATTTCACTCTTATTTTCCTAAAAATAGTCGTATTCTGTTGTATTAATAATTTAGTATGTTAATATCGATATTTCTTTTGGTCTCGCTTCACTTCTGAGAGTGCCTCGTACTGTATGTAAATTAATGTAAATTAATCACGTTCTATTTTCATAAAATCCATTTCCTCGATCCAACATACTGTAACATAAATTAATACAACGTGGAATACATGATAAATCCGTATTTTCTGGATTTTTGATTTAGACCACTGTATGGATATATGTGAGATCGATACGTTATAGGGTTTTGGCGAAATTCGGATGAATTAGGGTAAAAAAGGACTTACTTTGATTTACAAGCAGTAGACCATTATTTACACCAGAAAGCGACATGCGAATCATTGCGTGGATCTCGGGCTTACCTGCAACAGAAATACAAGAATAGTTAGTGATAATTTGCATCGTGGCGTAATTAACAGGAAATTAATTCATTAACCTTTTACTCCGAAATAGAATTTCTATTTTTACACTGATTCGAAATGATCGTGAATTATGTACCTCTGATATATTTGATGTTACATCGATAATTAAACTATTCCATATCCATCCGCAATTTACCCAAATTGAACACGTGTTATCTCATGCATGCAGCATCGAATAATTCTTTCGATTATCTATAAACATTGCCGTGATCCGATAATTGCTTCCGACGAAATCGTTCATTAATTTCGCTAATGACTAATTAACGAATAACCGAATTAACCGGGTAATTGTTATCTCGATCTAATTACCGGCGCAATCGTACAAATGGTACGATAAATTAGGTTAAAAGCCAAGGTTGAACAACTTTCGACAAAGACACGCGACCGGGTTGAAATATCCAAGATGGCCGCGCGTCACCTCAACGGAATACTCCAAGAATGCGGATTTAAAGGCTCATTATAACGTAACCGTAGTCTGGCCCAGTGAAATGAGAAATACGTTATCCGAGTGGCTCCCAGGCCCGTTAATTAGGAGTACGGTAATAAGGGATATTAAGATTTCATACGCCCCTCGGGACATGCAGCGCTCTGAGAAACGGCCATTAAGTTACTCTTGCTGCTTTCAGCGACATCGTGGTGGTGGCAACTGCGTCTTTTTGCTACGAACTTACAAATTTACGGTCAAACATGACTATAGCGTTCGTGGAACCAGTCGAATAATCGCGAACAATTATACGAAAAAGTTTAATCAACTTGGCGATGCTACACTGCTCGTGTATTGGCGCGTGTGATGTACGAGGAGTTGTATGCGAAAAGCATGGCAGAGGTGAATTTGGAAACCTGTTTTCGAATTATAATGTACTTTGGATACAACTGAATTCGTTATCAGTCCTTTGCACTGTAATAACGAGTCTAACTTGTTATGGGTGTTCGTCGAATATTAAAATCATATACTCCACTTGTCGAAGTATACGACCGAAATTGTATTTACGTGTTTAAATGTGCACAAAACTGGAAGAAATTCTAAAATTTTTGTAGAATTTTGTCGCAAGTGGAAAAGAGTTATAGCGATTAACTAATTTTAAATGCTTTTGCAATAAATTATTTTTTAGAATTGAATCATAGTGCAAGGGGTTAATTGATCGCTTTTCTATGGGAGTTGAGAATCACGAAGTGAGTGCTAATAATGAAAATGAGTTACATCGATACTAAAATATTTGAAATATATTTTATGCGAGTATTTTGTATTAATATTACACACAGGATTAAAAGTTGCTTAGATCACGAAGTATACTATAACTCGAAAGTGGAGTCACGTGTAAATTTTTCTCATTTTATAAATCCACGGTAACCATACTTTTCACGTACAATTCAACATCTCGTATGACACGTATACGATATTAAACGGTTACGGATATAAATTAATTTCAGGAGAGGAACTTCGCACAGTTTGCGAGGCAAAACGTATTTTGATTGGTCGTTACTTCGGGCAATTAACTTTCCCTATTAAATAACCCGGTCCTATTCAGGCTAAAGTCAAACGTCAAGCAGCAAGAATCTGTTAATTATCGAGGCATCCGTGTGATTTCATCTCGGCAAACGCTTCGGGCTTGGCGAAAGTTCCGCTTGCCCGAGATCGTGACTTTAAAAGTTGGAGATCTCAATTTGGAAATTCAACAAGTTCCGAGTTAAAATGTTTTCCCCGGACGTTTAAATACGTCCCGTAACTGACAATAAGCTTTCGAAGTTGTTTCGCCTACTGGAATTAAACCATTCCGGGACACAAGGTCGTAACTTTTGCCTCGAAGACACGCTTGGCAAACTTTCCAAAGGGATTGAATAAAAAAAACGGCGAGGAACAAGGGAACGCTAATGAGATTTTTTTATGTCGCCTGGAAGTAACGCGGGCTGGAACGTTAGCAAGTTCTTAATTTAGAAAATCAGTCCGCGACCCCGTATCTTTGGCCTCAAAAGTCAGGCACTTTCGCAGTTTTACGATACCTCCGACTTACCGGGCGAAAAAATCGCGGGAAACCTTCAATCTTTCGACCTCTAGTTAGCATATCCGGCCCCGCTATCCGCGGAAGCGTCAGATTGAAAAAGTACACAAACTTTTAGGGTGCAAAGTAGATACAGAGTTACGATCTTACGTCGCGATGTACCAGAGATCGCTATCTGCAGGAAGCTTTACGATTTTTCATCTAACTTTCATTAACGTGCTCGGTAACGTTGTTTCATAAGCATCTTGAAAAAGCTGCAGCGAAGGTATAAATCGGTAACGACTAATTATTCACACGAGTCGTTAGATTGGAATCTAGGACTAAGAAAATATATAGTTAACGCTAGAATTAGCATAGAGGTGAAAATAATTTGTTTCAGACCCCCTGATTTTATAGTTATTGAAAATATATAATTCCCTCTGGCTGTGGTACTCTGATGTTACTTCTGTAGAGATAGGAATATAATTATACGCGATTATTTATTTTTATTGTATCATTTTAATTAGTTTGTACTACGGGTCGGTAGTTCTAGTATTAAAGCTGTGTCCACACTGCGTAATGAAATATTAAGAAATATAGAGCAATATATTTGCAATCTCTCTCAAGACCCGTTAAAATATCATTATTTTCAAATTAATAATTTGAAAAGGCTCAATTACAAATTTTTATTTTTAATTTCGGAAAAGCAGAGCACGTCATCAACGTTTGACGTCATGACGTTTATTGACTGCATCGCAGGAAAAGCTTCACCTGTAACCTACTGTTGCTATACGTAACGAAAAATGGCACGTAACGTGTTACACAATTTATCTTCTTTTGAAACAAGTTGTATAACCGTGCTGTATACAAGTTGATATAACACGTTTCATTACACACGGTGAACAACTTACATAACGATTTTTTTTTTTTTTAATAATGTAATTAACTTAAGGAAAATCAAGAGTCGCCATTTTAAAAGTTCCTCGACGTTCTACTATTTACAACAGAATAAATTTTTATTAGTTCAATAATAAAAGAATTAAAATAATTAAAATGATCACGTTAGGTGGTCACCCTAATATAGAAAATCAGTATGATTTCTATTTCTTCCGTTTCCTAACGAGTTGAATTTTTTATATATATATAGTATAGTTAATTCAAGTTAATTCCACCTTAAAAATTCCTCGAAGTTCTACTATTTACGACAGAATAAATATTTATCGGTACCATAATTAAAAAATCGGGAATACCATAGATGATCACGTTAGATGGCCACCTTAATGTAGAAAATCAGTATCATTCCTAAACACACGTAAAACTAACAAACATAATCGATATTTTTCACGTTACATCCGATTATTTAAAAATCACTGAAAGTCGTGAAAATTTGCATAGAGCGTGGAATACGTAATTCTGCTCGCTCTCGAGCAGCAGCTTAACGAAAATTCTAATTTCATAGCCAAGCAAATAAAGCAATATTTTCGCTGGACATCGAACGCAACAAAATTGAAACGAAATTATCACGCTCGGGCGAACGATGTTTCCGCCGTTAAAGCTCGTTCGCTATTTTTACGCAGCCGGTCCGCGAGCTTTATTCCCCCGCGCGGCTTTATCGCCGGACAAACAAACGCTGTTTCATATACCGGGCCGTGACTTTTTGCCATCTCGAATTTTGCGGACAATAAGTGCACCGATGGTCCTGGCCGGAATGTAAATCGCGGCATGGAAACTTTACGGGATTAAACGGTGCTTTGTATCGTTTCGTTTTCCGTCCACACGAGCATCGCAGTTTTCTAAACGACGCGCTCTCTACCTCTCCGTCTCTCTTTCTCCACCTGTTCCCACTGTTTCCCTCTCTGTGCCCAGAATTCACCGTTTCAGAGTTCATTTAGCCGCTTCAGAAAGCGTGGCTTTCGCACGCGTGGCTGGAATTTTATAATCGGCCCATTAGGACCCGCGCGCGTCCGAAAAATACGAAATGCCAGATTTTAAAATAAAATTCCGGCAAACTGTTCCTTACGAGACTCGCGCAAAACGTTTTAATGATCGCTGCTTTACGCGCGAAAATCGAATGGCGTCCACGATCGCCAATGGTCCGGTGTAATTCGCGTGGAAAGCTGGAGAAATTAGCGACACGGGTGCGGGATATGCTTTTACCTGAAATCGGTGGCAGTTCTGCAAAACGGCAGACAATGGACTCGTAATGTGTGGAAAGAGTTAACAAAACCGGCGGTATAAATGCGAATATTTTCGTCCGAATGCGTCCATTTTGCCCGCGGATTGTAGCTTTCCAACGGAATCCCGAGAATTAGTAGCGTAATTGACGATATGTTTGCTGGATCGGGAGCATCAGCTATATATTTCAATGCAGTTACCACTGCGAATATTATTTTAGAATAAATAATTGCAACAATCACGATAAAGTCAGTCACAAAATTTGTCACTATTACTCGTGAGTACCTATACTTGCGACTATACCTTAAAAGCTATGTGAATATCAACCCCCTAATGCTATACAAATTAATTATACTCTTCGTTTCTATGGTATTAATTATTTATTTTATCGTGTCGGATTGATCGATAAACAGTGGCGAATTTTTACTTTAGACGATGCTGAATATTTTTCTTTTTCTCTTTTCATTTGACAAAATTTTTTGGTCCAAACGAAATAATTACTATTTTCAACCGAAAATACCCACGTTATTTTCTGGCTAACCTAAACTTCAGTTTCGACCTCTGCGGCCAGGAAAAAGGGACCTGGTCTTGCAAATCTTGCTAATCTGGCTACCACCCTCACCACCACACCCACCACATATAAGTAATATTAAACTAGGAATAAGTTCGCTCTATGCATATTTATTTAGCTCCTTCTGTCGTCTGATTCCGTTTTAATTTTCTATTTACGAGTCTTAACCATTCTATTATCTCGTCTAACGTTAATTGCTCCCTCTATCCCTAATCCCACGCTATTAAATTCGGAACAATCTTCAGTTACATGTTTCAAAGTTTGCATTTTCTGTCGTCTATATTCCTGCAGAATTTGTTCTCCTCGAGCGATCCGTATCTTGCCCTATCCAACAAGCTCAGACTGTTCCTGTTCCCTTTTCTACGTAAATATTCCGCTAAACTTGTGCCCCTGATATGCTTACATAACTTACTACACCTAGAGTTACTTATTCTATTATATCGAGACTGTCTTCGATTCTCTTTATCTCTGGCCTTTAATATTGCACATACCTCTCCGCCATCTTGCTCCATTCGCGAAAGACCTTCTTGGCTGAAACCGTCCCTGTTTAAATATTGTATTCTTTCCTGCAGCTAACCCGATATATTAATCATATTCACGATTCCTACGACCTCAAAGGGTTCCGTTCTCGACCCCCTTCTCGCGAATGAAAAATAAATCACTGAACCCCGGTTCTTTCACCCCAAAACAGAGTAGGTCAATCGTGCCGAAAGCACGACTCCAAACTTCGAGCTGGCACCGAGTCTCTATAATTCCAAATGCCATCTCCATCGGGGGATGATAGTCGCGTGACGAGCGTTTTCCGCGCAGAGGCCCGCGATTAACGACAGCCCGTCACCATCCCTCTGCGAAACTTCTCAATTTAACTTTCCACCTGGTCGTCGGCTCAACTTTTCGTGGCGCGGTGCCGCGAAAGAAGATCGGAAAGATGGGAAAGCGGAGCGGAAAATCCGTTCTCGCGGGGCGCGGAATTAAGAGGGCGGAGGGCGGAGGCGATTAAGCCCGCGTTAATACGCCGCGATCGTTGGCCAGCCTTTGTCCCGCGAACGAGCAATTCGTTTGTGAAAGGTGGCGGCCCGAAAATGATCGAATTACCGCACCTTAATTACGGCCGCTGGGACCGAGCGACGAAAGGGACCGGCTGGCTGGAATAAGACGCGGTTCGGGGGGTGGAACGCGGGACAGGCACGGCCAATCTCCTACCCTTGCGTTTGTGCAGCTCGGTTAATTAGCAGGGAAATAATTTCTCGGCCATTAACCATGCGACCGCCACGGCAAAGGAGGTGCGAGATCGTGGATTGTCTACGAGAAGACAATGGCGGCTGTCGTTCGCTCCGACATATGGCGAAAGATAGATGGACGGATAGACGGACAGAGAGAGAGAGAGAGAGAGAGAGAGAGAGAGAGAGAGAGAGAGAGAGAGGTGGGGGACAATGGAGACGGTCGAGAGAGCCGAATCGATCTCTCTCGACTTCGTCCTGCTGATGCGTCTCGTTCTCCTTGCGGCTCGACAGCTATTAATGCCGAAGTCCGGCAGACGCGTTCTTGTCACGCTGGACATTCAACTTGTAATTGCATTGCCGAACGCATCCATGCACGTCCGGCTGGATTGATAGCCGAAATGGAGGCCTGCGACGAAAGCTGGAAAGTTGATAGGAAAATATCTGGCCGTGATACGATTTCTGCCGGCCACACGGCGTGCAAGTTGCTAAAAATTGCCGCACCGTGTGCCATGGAAATTGCGCGCGAGATGGTAAGGCTATTTTCTGCTGCAAAGTAATATCGCGGAATTGTATCGGGATGATGAAAGAGAATGAAGAGAGCGCGCTGAATTTTCCGTGTATTATTTTATCGATTTATTGGAACGATTATCCGAGCGAAGGGTGAAACGTGGGGGTGCAGAGGCGAAATTCGGCTGTCACTGACAGCGAAGAAATTCAGACGAAATCGAGTTGACTGGGTCAAAGAATGTGTTTAAAATTTCGTCGGGAGTTTCCCTTCGTAATACAAACAGAAACCGTTTCCAGTGTTTAATTTCTTGGTAATTATGCGCAAGAACGATGTGACGCAAGAATCTACGCAAACTTGAAAATTTATTATCAAATTACTTGATATTCTTCATTTAGTAAGAGAGATATTATTCGGAATGAAGGGGTGAATATCGCTCCACGTCAGTGTTGAATTTATGCTCGAGAAATGCAAAGAGGAATTATAAGAGGGCGAATGAGAAATTCTTCTTCACTGGGTCAAAGAATTTTAAATTCGGCTGACACAATTTTCTTTGATAATATTAAATGAAAGCGTGCCCGAAACTTAATTTTTCCACAATTATTATGCAGACGGATGAAACTGGCAAGGAATCTGCAAAAGTTTACAGATTTTAAATTTAGATATTTATTTTTAAAAGTGAAACGCGAATATTGTTTCACGCACAGAATTTATACCAGGAAAGAGGAATTACACGAGGTTGAACGATACGCTTTCCTAGGATTCTAAAACAACAATGTTCCATCGTGACGATACAGATTCTGCTCTAAAAAAAATAAAGACTCTCGAAGAGGGGAAGTTATGCCCCGATTTTCTTGCGCGACTCGACGGAATTCTCAAAATATCACCTACGAACTCCGTTACTTCCCTCCGACTGCACTCAACGATACGTATGAGTTGCTCATGAGCGAACGGACGTTTGAAATCGAGTTCAACGGGAAATGGGTCAACGTTTGATGTTAAACACGCCTGTGCCGCGTAGTTCTTAAATTTTATGATACTCGGCGAGCAATTTTATTACGAAATGTTTGAAAAAGCACGCGTTTCTACGTTCCCCGCGTTTTTCTCGTATTTTAACTGCGTATATTATTTCGGAAAAGAGGGGGAAAAATAGCGAGGAAAATAACCGCGAGTAATACGGTATAAAAAGTTCGTAACATGTTGTATATATGAACAACGTGTATTTACCACGACTGGCATAAACAAGTTTCAGAAACTAAATACAGTAGAACCTCTATTATGCGATTTAATTGCGAGGCAGAAAGATATTCACGCGAGAGAATTCCCAGATAATAGAACGAGTAATTAACACTAGGTTTTATCTAACGCTTAAGACGAGATAAAATAAATTTAATATCTTTTATTCACGAATAACATCATTATTACGCGTAATATTAACGCGAAATTAAAGAGCAATATTCCTAATGCACATTCCCCGGGTTTCCGATTGTTAATGTTATTTATTCCCAATTAGTAACGTCATGCAACATAGTTATAACGTCGCGATGACGATATCAAACCATGACAACGATGTCAGTTAATTATTTTAATTATTTTCATTACCATACGACGACGAAACCTATTTACAGTAATTCGATATAAAATGAGCATAGTATTTACATTGCACGATAATAATAATCTAATATTGAGTCATGAAATTGCAATATCGTAATTTGTAAATAACAATATAGCAATTTCATACGTACCCTCCGCACAGTAGAATGTTCCCGCGAATGTTGGTGCAATACAAGTTCAACCGTGCTTCTTTCCACGTAAGAGCAGATCTTTCTACGATGTCTACAAGAACCATCTCCGCAACGGACTTCTTTTGCATAGTAATACGCTTATATAAAGCAAGAAAGAACCCTCGTACGTTTAACCCACATTCGTCGTTACGGGACATCGTGCTTCACCGCGAATACAAACAGCGTTTACCACGAGAGAGGGAGAGAGAGAGAGAGAGAAAGAGTACGGATGCTGTATCCCGTCATCGTGCTTCACCGCGAATACAAACAGCGTTTACCACGAGAGAGGGAGAGAGAGAGAGAGAGAGAGAAAGAGTACGGATGCTGTATCCCAGCGAACGTCGTACCCGCGACGAAAATTTCGACCCTGTTAGTCCATTCTGCCGGCAGAACTTTTGAAATCTGAAGAGAAAGCAATTTCCAGAGATAGCCGAAGAAAGAAGTCCGCCGACCCTTCTTCATCGTCCCTGGCCGTTCCGCCCTTGTGCGCCTGCATCCCCGACTCGCCAGGGCATATATTCCAAGGGAATATCGCTGTCCACAGAGCTTTAAGCCAGCGTTTTAAACGACGATCGCTAAACCGGCGCCATCGTCCCTTAACACCGGATACCGCAATCGCGAGAGCAGCACGGCGATCCCCATAATCGCGATTTGCTGCCTTTTCCAAACTGCAATCATGCACCGTTCGTTGCGATTTATCCTCTGTTCGAGGAAACTTTCCCTTATCCCGAGACGGCGGATTTAGTGGGAAATGATATATGAAAATAATTCGGGATTGTTCGATAACGATTCGCGGATTTCGTGAAATACTCGACGAATATTTAGCTGCCTATCGTTGAGTAATTTTAAGTTATTTCTTATTCACCTTCTTACCGATTTTACAAATTATGAAATTTAGGACTGATAACAAATTGCACGAGGAATAAATTTATAGTACGAACGAAGAAATCGAGAAATTTTTGATTATCATAGAAGACACGTCACTATTAACTATAATAAATCGACAACGATCGTGGTTTTCTGTGGATCTTCAAGTTCCAATTTTGAAAGTTCCTTTTTAACTTTGTCAATTTTCCAAAATTTTATGCGACAGGGAAATTTCGACTCGCGATAATTACGCAATGGGTATTGGAGATTAAAATTTGCGTTGAACAGAGGGGTTGTTATCAGAGGGGTTAGAAAAGCTTGTTGGAAAATTGATAGAACCAGTATCAAATTTTATATGATTATTTATCTTCGTTACTAGGCTTTAATTATTATTATTCGCGTGTATATCGTGTTTAAAGCAGCATTTAGAGATAATTTAGAGTACCGCTTTATTCAATGAGCAATTCTATAATGGAGGATCGTAACGATATATGAAAACGATTTAAAATTGTTTGATAGAGTTCCAATTTTAGTAATTAGTGGATTTATCGAAGGCACGACTAATACTTAATTATTTATTACTCGCTATTTACTCTGATTTTTCAATTTTTATAGGGGTGCGGAAAATGGATTAAAATAGGGATGAACGAGCATCGTTTATTTTTCATTTCCCTCCCTTCTTCTTCCCGAAATAATTAATAATACCGGGACCAGCGAATTAAGATTACTATCACTATAGAATTACCGATCCTTCCTCCGCCGGGAGCTGCTAATCGCGTGACGGACCTCTCAGACGAATATAAACAATTCAGAAACACGGTAACAGAGTCACGAGCTCGCCTTCTAACTGATGGACTAACGAACACATTCACTTACGGCTAATAATTCTTTCAGAACGTATCTCTGGATGCTCCTCGTGCATTTACCTCGCCCTCTTCCATCGATTACGATCTTCCTGCACTCTCGTAATCAGCAAAAAGCCGAAAAAGATTCGCGCTAAAACTGAAAAAGCCTGCGAGAAATGAGAGAGAAGTGGAAGAAAGGGGCGAGAAAATGGAGGAAGGAGCGAATCGATGGGCACGGAGGAAGGAGTGTTAATGACGAATGTACAGACTCTGCGATCTGCATAGGAATCGTGCAACTTTTGTGCGAGCAGTTCCCATTGAAAAGAAACGCAGCTCGCGTGCACCGAAACTGCTCCTCCTCGAGGATTTCCATCGAAATACACGCGGGAGATGAATCGACCTCGATGACCGAATAGAAACGCGTTTGCGTAAAACGAAACGTATTCACACCATCGCGAAACACCCGGCGACCATGCGCTTCTACATCCTTCCTGCCTTTCTGCACGCGTTTTCGTTCTAGACGCCTCTCTCTCTCCTTCCTTTTTCCATTTTCCTCTTTTTCCTTTTGCTTTCAATATCCCCCGAAATATTCCGTCTGCCGGAATTCTCTCACGAATCTCATTCTATGAAATCGCGAATTCTATGGCAGTAGGCATAACGCGAAAATTGTCTAGCCAGGATAACCTACTTCGCAAATCGTAATTGCAAATGGAGTAATAAAGTTCGTTGCACGTCGAAGTTTAAGTAGGAGAAATGTGCAACGCGTTTCAGATATCCTTGGAAAATTTTTTGAAAGCGAATTTATGTTTGTGAAGAATGGGATTGTGAAATCTGGCCATTTTGATTGACACAGGCTTAGTATTAGGGATATTATGGGGTCGCCCAATTTTTAATCATTTTTAATAGGAAACACAGGTGTAGGAACATGTTCGAAAATTTTTCTAGAGTAGTTATGGTTTTTGGGAAATAGAAAACTGGAAACAGTCATTTTGACTAACCTGATATAGCTATTATTAAAAATACCACTGAGTTGCCATATATATAAGTAATTCCTATTTCGATTCGATAAAATGCTATACTGTGTTTGTGAAATACATATGTCTATGCATATGAAGATTTTTATGCATAAAAATATGGAGACCAAGTATGACAAGTGTTTAGCTCATTTCTTCAGCGTTGAAGAGAATGAATACAAATTTGAAACGTTAATATTAGAGTCCTTTTATTATTTATGGCATAATAAAATACATTTCACGACTCTGTAACTTCCTTAATTGCTTAATTCGAGACTTATCTAGCTCCTAGAAAAATTTGACACGTTATTAACGCTACACGGTATTAAATATGTCATAGTGTCGATGAGACACTGTGGAACGAATATTTAAGCAATTATACCATTGAATCGAAGACAAGTATTTATAATTGTCCCGAGTCTCTGTTACGCTTCGAGTGGCCATAGTTGCACAACTACAGACCTAAGTCACAGTTCTAAGACATAGCCGTGGAACATAAACAGAAGCGACATCCAAAATCCCTGTTAGTCTCCATAGAACTACCGGCTTCTGCATAAACTCGAATCTCAACAGCCTTTGGCACGTATCCCGAATCTACTAGATACACTTAGGCGACAGCGTGGCATTGTTGAAGGCGTAGTATGCGAAAGCACGATTCAGATCTTCCATGGAACTTCACCGTGTCTAATCCTCGTCTCCCGATCGTCTTAGAATGTCCTTGATCCCGTACAGCGATCAATTTGTTTCGTCCAAAAATATCCAGGCTTTTGCCTTATTGATACAGTTTAAACGTTTATTGATTAAGCTGCTCCTTAATTAACGGATGGGACCATTTTTGGGACATTTAACTAACCAAGGATGACGTGATAGAAGAAATGCTTCTGTATGTATTAACTATAACCCATAACGCGTAATCAAAAGGCTTCAGTCATCATTCGCTGCCCGATATTCGTCTATAGAGGTCTAATAACCATAAAACACACTGTGCTATACTCAGATCTATTTCGTGCAGTGTACTATACCGTGCTCTGTTTCGTGTACTATGCTATACCGAGGTACACCAGCTATAAAGCCAATGGTCTAAGATTAGATCTCAGGAGAAGAAACTCAGAACCCATCGCGCAATAATATCCAGTCACTAAATTAAATTAAGTTACCATAAACTCTGACCCAAATTATCGGACTCGGATTCAATTCGGCCATAAATAGATCGTCGTTTACCAAGTGAAATATTCGCGAATCGGCTGATACACGAAAGGGTGCAGAGTGAAAAATGAGTACAGCAGGAAGAGCAATGGAGCAAAGGAAATGAGGAAAGACGAAAATACTCTCGAAGAAAGGAATTCCGTGAGACGTTCTAAGAAGCGTTGAATTTTTTATCCAGTCGCGTAATTTCTCAAATACCAAATGTTTCACGGATCGGCAGAGCAGGAAGGGAAACTCGACGCGCTACTCGAAGACTCGTTGAACCTGTACCCGAATGCATCGACGAGAATCCGCTTCGCGAAATCCTACCTTTTCGAAGATTTCATTCGAGTCCGCGTGAAAAGAAACGCGAGGTATTCGACGAAGAACGTTCACGTGTCCCTGTGAGACACCCCGCAACCGATTCTTATCGTGTCGTTCATTCTCACCTCGTCGTTCTCCAGGCTATTCTTCGTGGCCCTGTATTCGAAGCTCTGACGAAGACCTTCGGTAGACAATAGGCAAAGGTAAGATATTAAACAACGAACTTGGCTACCAAAATTGTAAGGAAAATCGAGGTAAAGACTGGGTGCCCAAGATGGATGGTGCCTTCCTGATCCTCAATGGTCAAGGTTTATTCGTTTAAGTTTCACGATGCAACAAATTTTCATCTCAAAATCCGAAATTTGACGTATTATACATACTGCACCCTTGAAGTGTCTTTGTGTAATAGTTTGATCGCGGTTAGGGTGACTGACCTAACTGAATTGATGATGACGACGCATACACCATATGCAAAATGTATTTAAGATTTTCCCAAACTTTTATCTTTAAGTGGTCATCGGAAACTTGTACTACCTCGAGACCTGTCTATCTTGAAGTTAGGTCACACTTAGATCTTCAGAATCTTGGGAATTATATTTTTGCGAATAGTACGGATCCTATGGGTATAATACGGTACTGACACGTGACCAGAAGGATTCACACTAACAGGGTTCTCCGTCCGACCACACCTGGTCTATACAAATGCACCCTGTGACCCGGCTTCTGTCACGGTGTCTAAGGCAGGGAATTGTTAGGAAGCCTTAGTGATGAATCCATCAGGCTCGAGACGAAATGCACCTTTCTTATCTCTTTCTCATCTGTGCTTCTCAGCCGTTCCTTAGTTGCATTGGTACAATCCTACGTCTGACGTACGTGGTCTAACGGAAAATGGAAAATTTGCAACGTGTACGGTGGTAGAGCAGGATTTTCGAAATCTTTCGAGTTTATACACTAACGATCCACGTGGATTCAACGACAAACGAACGTGGAAAGTTGGTTCGATTGTAGCATTACCCTTTAACTGATATCTGCCATCGAGTGCGCTCGTTAGCAATTATTGACGAAACGTGACTACTCGAAGGCACTGATTCGCTTTATCCGCGCGGTCCGCTTAATGATCCGATCGATTATTGCCGTTTGGTACTCGCTGTGATTTTGATACGATAATCCTGTGTACCAAACTCAGTTACTTAAACCTTCCGAAATTACGCGCGTTAGAGGTGCACGTGTAATATCGACGACTGCACCGAATAGACGAGAAGCAGAAAGCGAAGTCGAATTTGAAACTTATTTTTTGGAAAAATTCAACGTCGAATATTTCGTGCATTAATTATAATATATTTATTCGGATTCTTTCCTATTTAATTGATCCGTTCTTCGAATTTTTATACGACTAAGCAGTTTTGATTATTTTTTATTGATTTTTTGGAGAAGGAAAGTAAATTCTACCAGAATTACCGAATGGATATGAAAGATTAAAATTCGCATTGAAGAGTGTTATCGACTGACAGACAAAACGGCATAACGGTGAAACAGACCTCAAGACGGATATCGTTATTCGAGAAGCGTATCTTGCATAGGAAGCGAAAAATTTTTAAGTACTTTGCTCGTTTGAATACTCGATGACAGACAGCAATCCCGGAATATTAATTTGCAAATGGACAGAAAAGGGGACGATCGATCGTCAAAACTTTTGAATTTCTGGCGTGTTCTAAGATCCAATATTACTTTCCATCTGTGGTTTTAGTTTCTTTCCACTTTCGATCATCAGGTTGCTAGACGTTTCAATCAGCGAAATGTAATTGAATTTGTGGAAGAAAGAAATAAAGTTATACGTTATATTAAAACCGAGGAGGAAATTAATTAAATCCTCTTTCCTCTTTGACGTCTATTTACAAGTTCATTCTGCACACGGTTCGACTAATTTTAGGATTCGCTGCACGATAAAACGACAAAAGCAAAGAATAATTATTCTTAACGGTTTCTCGTCAAATTTAAAACGAAGTTTTGATATTTGTTACGTGTAACATCATCGACCTTTCATATTTTCAAACAGCTCTTCAAAATTCCAGCCAAACTTTTCAAAATCTCTTACAATCTTATACAAATTCATGGAAGCCTCCTTTTCAAACGAGAACAGTACAAGACGTGACACAATGCGACTCTCGATAGCTCCCAATCTTGGTTCAAAACTCCCATAAAATATCCCAATAATTCATTTTCACAATTTCAAAATTAATATCCAAACGCCACAAAATGTTTCATCACGAATCAAACTAGCAAACCTAACCTATAACCATTGCAGTCAACTTCAGCCATTACAATTTCTCACGACTCCGAAAAGCTCTAGAAAAAGACCATCCAATCTATCGGTAAAAAATTGCATATAATATTCCTTAATTCACTTTCGCCATCAAAAGCCAGCCCAAATAAGCCAAGAACCAAAATGGCGCCGTGCAGCACGAAAGCGCGGGAAATCGATTTGGAATCGCGCCGGCATCGACACAGCTACGAGTGGATTTCGCGTATGGAGAACACGTATCGCGTTAAATGACAGATAAATACCAGTGATGCGTTGGCGTGGATATTCAAAATAGGCTGGGAAAAATGAATACCGCGCGAGGGGGAACGTTAATCGGGGGTGCAGGTGCGACTGCAGCCTCGCAGCTGCGATCGCTATACGCGATACGCTGCCGGATATCGACATATAACGTCATATTTCGACTCGATCCGATCTCTCGACGCGTAACGAGCCGGGGAAGACGATCGCTCGAGCGATCGCGGGATTACGCGGCGGAACGGCGTTGCTGTAACAAGGCTACTACAGGTCATGAACATCGTGTACCTCGCAACACGGGGATAATGAGAGGGCTGATAGGCGAAGGATATCGCGATCGACATGAGTGGGTAAACGATTGCCGGGATTTAGCGCGATCTTCGGGGGTTGCCGATACGATCTTGAAGGGTGCGCGTAATTTCGGACGATGCACTGTCGACGTAGCGTGTATGGGTATACGATTGATTGTACAGCGCGAGAATTTTCAAAGGGCCACCGTGTAATTTTGGCGCTGTGTTGAATTTTCGCGACAACATAGCGTTCAAGTGCGAAGTGTAAATGGTTGCAGTGTTAAATTGAACGGCGGGGAAGGGAAATTTCAGTGAGTTGTACTGATTAATGGAAGTGGTAAGAGAGAGAACGATGAGGCAGGCGAGTGTTTGATTTAACGGTTAGATTACTGGGATTATGTTGAGTGCTGCTGCAACTTCTTCCGGTGTATATAATTTTATGTTTCGAAGCACACTTTCCTGGAATATTCGACGATGTTTGGAAGTTTTATTAATAGAGCTGAATTGAATCAGAAAGGAATTATTTTTATATTATTTTACTTCTCGATAATAAACATGGGTTTGAATTATTATCTTGTTTGCTTTTATTTCATATCAAATCAATTTAACACCCCATTATAGCATTTTTCATCTAAAAGATTATAGTAATTTTAAAGAATTTTGTATCGTCGTATTCGCGATAGTCAAATTTTTATAAAAATTCGGATAATTAAATGCAAATATAACAAAATGAAAATATCCTATTTTATTGTAACATTAAATCTCGCTAAATAATTCTAACTTTAATTTCAATTCACCCCGTACCAGATACACGAGTAAACCGTGCGACGCGTATCATTACTGGCAAGTAGAACAAAAATCCTCGATACCTTTCACGTTCGGTTCACGATGAACTCGAACATTACACCCCGAAGGAATAGCAAAAATTTCGAGCGCAATGCCCTGTTCGTTAACAGTCCTTAATCGGGTAGCTATTTTTTCCGAAGCCATTAAGGATAACTGGCAATCACCGGCAACGAGGAAAACGCGTTGCTCGCTGGGAACGACGAAACCAGGGGGGGGGGGGGGGGGGGGGGGGGGGGGGAGGGGTTGTCTTTTCTCGCTTTTCCGCGTTTCGTAGAGTATTCAATTTTCCGTCGTAAAATTAAA